>NW_024704824.1:0-37428 GCF_018977255.1 Callorhinchus milii
GTTTAAGTTTAGAAACACAGAGAGACAGACAGTGTCCCTGTGATTATAATTGCTTAATTAATTAAATGTTAATTAAAATGTTGCTTTGATTTCCAAATCTTCTGTTGAATTTGCCAATAAATATTTATTTCAAGAATATTCAAACCTCCGGATGATCTTATATTGTCATAACAATCGTCTGAAAATTTAAACATTGAGACTTTCTGGTTCTGACATTTACTAAAACAATTTATTCTGTTCATATTGGTGACAGAATTTCCACAGACAATTTCCCACCTGACAGCCACTGTGTTGAGGTTAAAATAGTCTATTCTGATTTGTTTGAATAATGATGGATTACGGTCAATATTAACTCTTTCAGCTACAAAACTAGAGAGACCCAATAATACAACAACTTGCACTTATATAGCGCCCTCCACGCAGGGCAGCGTCTCAGAGCGCTTCACACTGGCAGAGCCTGACTGATAATGGGCAGATTCAGTGGTTGACCTGAGGAATGAAGGAGTGTAATCAGTGCTGTGCCCAGGACACGCCTCGCACAGGGAATCCTGTCTGACTTGTGATTGGGATCAGCGGAACCTGCAGCAGCCGCTGGCCCTGCACTGAATGGGGACACAGGTGTTTACAGCATATTTTGGAGTATGTGTTACACATCGGCTCTTAAATAGTTGAATAAAGACAGAGGTCTCTGTCCGGGGGTTTGATGTCAGTGACGCTGCATTGACTAAGGAGCAAAGCACTTTTATATTGATATTGTGGAATATAACACTGAATTGAAGAAACTATTCATAATTCTGCACAATTTTACACTGTACCACAAATGGTCTCCTCACAGACTGAGAGGAAGTGAATTTCTCGGCCTCTGGGAAGATATTGATGAAAACAAACCTTCACATTGCTCTTTCCTACCCCTCGATCTGAGGGTTAAACATGAACCCGACTCCCAGCCGCTCTCCACACAGTGAGATATCCCGGTTCAGCCATTTGCTATTACACTGCTCAATGCCGGTTAATCAGGTCTCACACACCATCACAGCCTGAACCCTCACATCTCAAACACAAACTCTTTCCATCCAATAAGCCACAGGTCGCTCCATGTTGTCTCTCTCTCAGCTGAAGCTCTCAGTAACTGCACAGCAGCTTCACACACTCTCCTTCCACATCACACGTGAAGCATTGTACATTGTGCAATGTAACTCACAGTCACAATTCCCTGCAGCTCAAACAGTTATTTACACAGAATAACTAAATCATGTATTTACAGTCAAATGACAAACTCATTCCTTTCACCCTCATCTCTACCGACTGTGGAGTTGGAGCTGATCAGTTCTGATATCATTAGTTTGGTGTCAGTGACCAGTGTCGCTGTGTGTTAAACATCTCATAAACAACTGGATCTGTTGCATTGCAGTGTGTGATTCAGAGTTTACCATTTGTTTATTGAAAATCAACAAATTTAAAATCTTTTTTTCTGCAGATCATTTTGTGTAAAACAGGAAGCTGATGATTATAGATCCGCAGCGACCTCTTGTGTCTGTGCACTGTGAGGAAGTGCGGTCATGTTCACTCGATTGCTGTTCAAATCAATTGAAATCAAGTCTGAGCTCTCACTCTCGCTGACTAAACCATGACTGGTGTGAGGGGCAACTGAGGCAACGAGACTGTGAGCAGCACATTAATGCTGATATTAATTAAAATAAAAACCTTCACTATTATTGCTGTAAAATCCGTGCAGATTGAGCTGCTGTGTTTACAATCACATCCCCGCAGTATAAACCCACTTTACTCTCAGACTCACCCCCTCCCCCAGATTGAGACACTTTAAACTGCAGCCGCGGTCCTTATGTTAAATAATAGATTGAAATACATATTGGAATCGATCAGATAACCTTCCCATTGCTCATCCAACAACATTCCGGCCCTGATTCCCAACACGTGGGCATAGATTCAAACACTTTCATACTATTCCTGACGACATTATACCCGAAAACTACCCACCGCCAGTCACCGCGATCAGACATTGCACAAAGACCGTCAGTGTAACCTCAGCTGTACATTCACTAACCACCAAAAATATCACCAACAATGAACTAAACATTGAGAGAATAATCCATAAATCAACAGTGGCTGTTGAAAGCGATATCAGGGAAACCCCTTTAACATACATTAAACTGCGAGATAGCCTGGCAACGCGGAATTCATTACAGCAAATAGTTGTTAAAGTGAATCAAACAAACATATAAAACAATGTCAGCATTGTGAGTGAGTAAGTGTGTGTTTCTTACCATTAGTCACCGTCATCATGGTGCCTTGTCCCCAGTAGTCGAGGTAGTCACTGTGCTCCAGTCAGTGGGCTGCCCACTGCAACAACCTGCTGTGCGGGCAGGACACACCAACACAATATTATTGTAAATGTTGACTCCCCCAAACCAAATGCAGGTCACGATATATTTCTGTAATGTTCTGAACACTATTGCCCGGCTCTGTGTTGACCTGTTAAATGTTTGTGTCTTTGCCAGTTTGCTGTGTTCATGTCAAACACCTTTTCTTGTCACCAACAGATTGAAGATGAAATGTTATGTTTTATGTCGATTAAAATCTGGTAAAATCCTCAGTGGAAGGCGGCATTTTAAACAAACCAAATCCCTGCACATTAAGTGGCCACACAAGCGAACAGTGAGAGACATGAGCTGGTTTGGTGTTGAAGGGTTTTTGTATTGACAGTTAATGCTGTGGTCCATATATCACAGTGATACACACTGTGACACAAACTCCTGCACAGGATAAACTAACAAATATTGACTGGAATATCAGACACTGACTGGACCTCAGCTCAGATTCACCAGTGAGGCTTCATGTGATGTTTCAGTCAGAATAAATCCTTATGTTTATTAGAGACTTTGGATTAATGTTAAAGCAGCTCCACAGACGTCAGTCTTGTTTAATGCCGTCCTGTAATCTAAATCATTCTGAATTCATCTGTTAAATACCAGGTCATTTATGAGAAGGATCCACTCTCTGTAACATTTATTTGGAGGCTGTGGATGTTTCAGTGATGACAGGGGTGAGCAGCCTCTCTGGCTCGGGTTTTTGTATGAGGAGATGGCTATGTGCAGCATTGTGACCCCAAGTTGTACACAGTGACACAGTCCCATACAAATACTGCCCTCAATGTCTGCTCAACACTGGCTGCCAAAATTCACTGAAATGGCCTATTCCCCTGTGACATGACATCGAGTCTATCTAATACTTTCTTCATAGCCACAGAAACAGAAAACAAATCTCTCCAACAGCTCAGTTTGTAACAAGAGGATATCTGTGAACCGTCACATCGCCCGTCTCCAATCGCAGTCCTTCCCGCCTCAAACAGCACAGTGTCACTTACCAACTGAAATCCCAGAATATTACAGCACCAATAAGCAGATCATTCGCCCCATCAAACCACGACTCACTGTGTAGGTTTAACATGAGAAGAAATCCATTTGAAGCTTTTCCTTTAATCTTCGCTCCAGACACAGCATTGACACCATGACTGTCAGGCAGTTTAGGGTGGGAGGGGCCGCCTTTCCTCCCCTTGTGTATTTGTAGGAGTTCAGCCCCGTTTCCTCTCACTGTGACTCTCTCGCACAGTAATAGATGGCGGTGTCGTCCACTCTCGGGCTTTTGATGATCAAATCGAAGATGTTATTGGAATTCTCTTTGATGACAGTGACACGGTCTTCAATCCCAGGCGCGAAAGCATTGTTGGATGAGCTGTAATACATGAGGAGCCATTCCAGCCCCTTCCCGGGAACCTGCCGGACCCAGCTCATGTAGTAGCTGCCGAGATTAAACCCACTGGTTTTACAGGTCAGTCTCAGGGGATGGCCAGGTTTCCCGGTTAGAGACGGCGGCTGTGTCAGCACCACCTCGGCCTGGACACCTGTAAAGAATAAATGACCGAAGATTAATGACTGTGAAACCTCCCGTCTCTGTGACATTGCAGAGAGAATAAGACCGACACAGGAAGAGTGAGACTGTCAGAATAATAGCACTCACGGGAGAAGACAGCCAGCAGCAGACTGAGAGAAATCAGGGACCTCATGTTTCTGGGCACTTGTCAGAACTGAGACTGGAGCCGAATAACCGAGGGCCAAAGAGCTGCCGGACAGATGGCCTCAGTCCCCAGTGACCGCTATATAACGGGGCAGTGGGGCAGGGGGTGGAGAACCCACCAATAGCTGCAGGACTGAGGGGAGTCACGTGTCACATTCCCTCTGACCTGCACACAGCAATAACTGTACCTTTACATTCTGCCTTTACAGCAAATTAATATTAATATAAGTCTCAATAGTATTAGCCCTCGCGCTGACCCTGAAGCATCGCAAATTCCTTCCTTCAATGTTTCTGAGTGTGTGTGTGTTTGCAGTGTGTGTGGAGGAGGCGGGAAATTCAAAACAAATCTGCGTTCACACTATTTCAGTGAGCGACTGTTAAAAGGGGGAGAGATGATGAAGCTGAAAGTGTCGATTCTTGTAAAAATAAATGAGAAGTTACTTTCTGGAAATAATATTGTGCGACACAGTATATTGTTTAGGACATGACACGTGCATGCGACTGCCAGGATAGTGGTTGGGGAACCAGATGGACTTCATTTTCATACTGTAATTCTTATTTTCTCATGTTCTTATGATGATATTAATTATTTTAATAATCCTTGCATTTCACATAATGCCTTATCACGTCATTGAAACGTCTCAAGGCACTTCACACAATGGATAGTAATGTGTAGTGACTTTGTTTTTTGTGGGTAAAAATTAATGTACCAGAATTCAAAATTCATTATTTCCTGTTGTTAGTGATGTTCTGATCTTCCGGATTGATTGTTCCGTTTCTTGTCTGAAAATTCTGATTTTATGTCCCACACGGGCATCAAGACATAATAATAATATTATTAATAATAATAATAATCCTTGTATTTGATAGAGCACCTGTTCACAGCTGCTCGATGTCTCAAAGCACTTCACAGAATGTATGGCTCATGATTTCAAACCATGAAATGTCCTCTTGGGATGAGAAGCCGGATAGCTGGTGGAATGGGAGCCCAGTGTAACGTCAGAGCAATCAATCTGTTTCAGGACAAGAGGTGAAGAAAACTGGAAAGAAATGAAATGAAGCTTCAATCAGAAATGGTGTCAGTGTCACTTTTTCCCAACTCTAATATCCCGGCAGTTTTCAGTAACTGCGAGTCAGAGTGTAACAGGAATTCTCATCAGACACTGTGTTGTGTTCCTCAATGTCTGAATATGATGCTCCAATTATCACAAGGATTGTTGCCTCGCAAATCGACAAACAAATTGCCACAGCATATTCATAGTCCCCTGACCCGGGAGAGTGGACTTGGATTAATGTCTGGGAATATCAGTCAGCGTTGTGATCTCAGAATCCCAACATGAACACACCACCTGGTCTGGGAGTAAATCTCTGTGTTTGTGCTTTGTTGTTTGAGGAGTTTGCACCTTTCTGGTGTGTAATTCTCTGTGGCCCATTGCACAGTCACACAAGTAACGTTGATCAGTAGGAAAGTCCCAGCATTAGATCTGATCAAAGCGCACAGGCTGTAGGGTATAACATTCACTGACTCCGATATTCATATCAATACAATCAGAAACCAACAGATAATTCCCAGTGAAAAGCTTCTGTTTGACATTGAAATCCTGAACTGAAACAATCGGCTGCAGTGAGACATGAGGAGCCACTGATTCCTGAATTCTCCTTTGGGCACTGGATCTGGAACCTGTACAAGGTCTACAAGTGCTGCGATCTTACAGCAAACCTGTCAGAGCACAACACAAATCTCAAACGTCGGGAAATAATCATTGTAACGGCTGAAAAAACAACAGGACACAGAACAGCTCTGTGTGTCGCCACTTCACAAAATACTCCGATTTTGATGGAATGTGAAATAAAATATAATACAAAGTTATCTTTTTAAAATCAATTTATTAATGGTGGTTACTCCAGACTGATTTTCATGAAAAGAACAGGTTATTTATTTGCTGAATTTGAGGACAATCTTGGTGATCAGTCTATCGGTGATGTGTAGGGAAGAAGAGCCATATTTGACATATTTTGAAAACGGCCAAATAAGGTAATCACTTGAAAATGATCACAAGGTAATACATTTAAGAGGCGTTGACTTTACTCAGCAAACAGTAGAAATGATGGAGAGTTCTCTGTCTTTATATTTCTATATTGTTTGGGGTTTATTTTTGTTATTTGCTATTCAAGACTTCGAGTTTACAGGAAACGATTGTTTGTGGATGTGATGGAATAGTTCATGTTGCAGAACAGCTCATGAGCAAAATGCTAAACAAGTTACTGCTTTTTATATCTAAAGTCTTCGTGCTTGAAAGACGCTTCACACAGAATGATTCACACCGCCTTCAGGTGGGGCAGAAACTCAGAGCACAACTGTCAGGAAGCAGCTGTGATTGTGTGCAGTCAGTCAGTGAGCAGCTTCCTGCTCTCACACCGTGGGGCCCACAGCCGGACCTTTCATACATTATTCCCCTTCACACCAACAGCAACAACAGCAGCTGTTGGGTCACCTCAAGTGGCTGTGATTGGTAAATCAGAGATGGCAGAATATAGTCATATTAATACATAAAACTCGTTCTATTTGGCAGTTTCTTTCACGTCTGGAGAACGTTTCTAAACACTTTGGATACTTTGCTTCGAAATGTAGTAAAGTCTCCGTCAAGTAACTTCTTTCAAGCACTTTCCTCACTTCGCTCTGCGATTTCCTTCAACCACAGTGACCGGCTGCTCCCTTTGCTCAGTGACAATCGCCTGTTTCATATCCCACTGCTCTATCTGCCCCACCATTACCATTAAACTCTCTGGAGCTCACAGCCCTTTAGTGGTTTGTTTTCTACCTCATTGAATAACGAGCTGTACCCGTTGCAGCTTCACTTGCAAACAAAGGATCCAATATGGAATGTGGATTCACCCACAGACAGACATTTCATGTTTATCTCTACTCATCTGGTAGGACTCCTGTGGGAGGACACCATTTCGGAGAACTCACTGGGAGGACTCGGTGCTGTAAATATGTAATATTGTTGCTGTTGCCGCGGCTTAGCTTAGTCTGTGTTCTTTATTTGGTTCCCGCCGCTTGCCTGTGCTAAGAATGCCACAGCGCCACGGCGTGGCCACCAGGTGTAACTGCAGTGTGTTCGGTGGTGCTCTGTGATGCACGATCCCACGGCGCCACTTTGACTCGGTGGCCACAATGTGTAACTACAGCAATCACACAAAACTGTATGTAACTCATGAACGATACGAGATATACAAAAACAAATCTGCCCATGTCACTCCCATGGGCAATAACTTTCTAATACAGTATAAATCATGTATCTACGTCAATCGGGATATAGGGATCCTTCTTGCAGTGCAGATAGACCTTGTTGTTTAATGAAGATAGAAGAAAATAGATGGATTTACATTATTTGTCTCGTGAAATCTTCTGGTGTAATTCCCGAATCTACTGATAATATAATGACAGTATAATAATAATCAATGAAGTACAAAACATGACAATTTCACCAATATTTGCAGGCTGGAGCAGAAAACGTCTCTGTCTTCTTGTTGGAAAGATGTCCCAGTGCGCTGGTTAATCGGGTTTTGGACTTAAGCTGGGAGTTGGGGTCAAAAGGGAAGGATGGAGTGCTGTGGCGTTGGAAGAGTGGTGGAAGAGGATGGTCTTCAGACGTGTCTTGAAGGAGAGAAAAGAGGGAATGCGGGATAGAGTTCCAGACTGTGAGGAAGAGCAGGAACAAGGGGGGACCTGAAGCAAACTGGTGTCCACTGAGCGGAGGGAGCTACAGCCTGATATGGGTTATGATGTTGGAGAGGTGGGGGGGGAGCAAGACCGTGGACAACCTTGAAGTTGAGAACTTGGGTTTTGTACTCGGTTGTCCAAGAATGGGGATCCAGTGAAGCCGGTAAAAATGGGTGTGATAAGTTCCCGGAGCCTGGAGCGGGAGAGAATAAGTTTCAGTATTCCGGATAATCTGCATCTTGTGGAAGAAAGAGTTGGGAAGTCCAATGAGCCGGCAGTTGGTGTAGTCAAACAGGTGCTCAATGAGATAACTCCATTCCCCCAGTGACTGGTCTGCCCTTCCAGGTGCTGCCGATGAGCTGTGCTGTCAAAAGGGAATTGGATATACAGACATGAAAAGGAAAAATCTGCACAGCTATGGGGACAGAGCCTGACAGTGACCAGTTGAATTGCTATTTCAAAGAGCTGGTACAGGCTCGATGGGCTGAATGGCCTCTTTCTGTGCTGTAAGTTTCCATAGTTCGACAACATCATTAAATTGGTGTCTCCCCTCTTTCTGCTTTGAAACGTTTACATCATTTTTAAACCTTTCACAATAAAGAATGAAGCAAAACATTTACTCATCAATTATTACGCAATCGCACAGCTTTATCTTAGTTTAATTGACGCTACCACCCTCTGTCACTGGTTGAATTTATAAAATAAGATGCGTAAATATTATCTTATGTAAAATCTACTTGTTTTCCAATCAGCTGCATAGCCTTTGGTATTATTTTCTTTTCCTGCATTTGCTGCTTTCTCCCATTCTCTAGTCCTTTGCCGTTTCATAGTGATTTTTGAATACTATTGAGGAAACAATTAATTTTATCAACGCTGACTTCATATGTCATGTCAGACTGGATTACCTGTAATCTCTCCTGTTCAGCTTCGCAATCCACCACCTTCATTACTTTGGTGTCGTCTGCAGAATTTTGCCGCTGTGCTTGTGACTCCCGGTTCCATATCATTTATACAAACATTAAACAAATGAGGTCCCAAACAAATCCTTGTGGAAATGAACTGGTAACATTTTCCCCGACTGACGACATACTCTGTACCACCGCCCTCGAGGTTCTTGCTATCACCAGTCATGTGTCCATTCCAATATACTGCCACCGATTCCCACTTTCTTTACTGTCAGTACCGCCTCTCACGTGGAACAGTATCAAAGGCTTTACTGAAATCCAGATATACACCATCCCCAGCGTTGCCCTTATCAATCTCACTTGTCACACCGTCAAAGACAAGTATATTGGATTGACAAAATCTCCCCTTCCTGAACCCATGTTGGCTATCACTTTTAAAGTTGTTTCTGTCCAAGTACTTCATGATTTTATGCTTAATAAGTGTCTCCGTAATTTTACATTATACATTCTTTGTATCCAAATATAATAACCATCTTTCCATTTCAATTTCTTTGGTCCCAGGAGCCCAAACATCCCACAGGGTAAGCTCCCATTATCATAAGCAAATCAAAGGGAAATTATCGTGAATGAACCAATATTGGGTATCATTTACGGTTTTATTTCTGTGCAGAAGCTGCATGATTTGATCCTTAGTCAGAATTTCTATAATGTTACCCACAATGGACATCAAACTCACTGGTAACTGTTGTTACCTTTATTAAAAATAGGAGTAACATCTGCCTTTCTCCAGTCCTACAGCACCTTTCTAGTATTCAGCCATTTTTCAAAGCTTTATACCAGCGATTCTGCGACATCCTCTCTTAGTTCCATAAAGATACTTGGATGGAATTTTTCCGGCTCCTGAGGTTAATTTACCCAAAGTTTACACTGCTGTTTGGCCACATGTTGGGAGTCATGTCAACAGTGTTGCAATTTTTCTCTCCGACATCCTTTAGTTCTCCCTCCAGATCTGACAGGTTACCCCTGTCTTCTTTGGTAAAGAGTGATGCAAACATAACGTAATTAGCACTATTGCAGCCTGTGCAGCATTATTTGTCATGTTCTCTCCTGAACACATCGTCAGTGGCTCTAACCCATTGCTTGTTTTTCTTTTACTCTTCATATAACTAACAAACATTTTGTTATTATCCTTCATATCTCTTGCCATGTTCAATTCAAAGCTTTTCTTTGCCATTCGGATGCCTTGCTTGCTGTGGTGGATGCCGTCTGTTATTGAGTCCAACTTAATTTTGTGACATTTTACTTCATGGAACCAAATGCCTTTGTTTCTTTCTTCACAGCCCAATCCAACCAGGAAGGAGTGCCTTTAAGTTTGGTAACTTTGCTTTGCACATTGTTCCGTTGGCTTCATATTCCCCACCTTGAAGAAACTGCATAGGTCCTCCACACCCATTGCCATACTGAAGCCTGCCAGGCCCAGGCCCACTCCCACTACACTTCTCAAGCGCACAAAGTCAGTCCTCTTGAAATTTGGCAGTTTTCTTTCGGTTTTTATAACCTCACCAATTCTTGTGATGTCAAATGTGAATGCATTGTGATCTCTGTTGTTTAATGCTTCTCCCATATTTATGTTGGAGATTTGGTCGTCCAAATATAGTTGGTCCCTTAAACGTAGCCTTCGTTATCTCATCCCACAGTTCCAGATCGAGGTATTCAGCCTGACTTGGTGTTTTATAGCAACCCCCCAGTAATAGCTTACCAGGAAGGAGTGCCTTTAAGTTTGGTAACTTTGCTTACCCTAACAGCTTACCTTCTGTTACCATCTTTCAATTCTACCCAAAGTGATTGCCCTTTACTTTTTTATATCCTCACTCATTTGTGTCTAAATAATGGACATAAAGCAAAAACCACACAAACTTCCTTGCAAAAAAGGGCTCAACATTGAACCTGAGGAACTCAACCAGCTCAGGGAACAAAATTTCTGTAGGAGTTTTGTCTCTATATTTCTCTGGGCAGAAACTTGCTCCGAATCTCTATCTTCTTCCTAATAATAACAGTAATCCTTGCATTTCATAGAATCATAGAATTATAAGCATAAAAGGAGGCCATTTGACCCATCTTGTCTGGTCTCCACATTATCCTTCACTTCCATCTTGTCCTCAGTGACATATTTGCTGGACTTTACAACATATTTTCCTTGTCCGTTGTCCTGAATGTCCCTGGTGATCCTTTGAAACAGGCGCCAACCTTACCCCCAATTATATAGCGTTTTCTTTCCATTGGGGTGTCCTCTTAACGTGACTGGCTCGAAAAGTGACATAGTGTCCCTCCTGCGTATTATTATATAATAATAATAATCTTTGCATTGGATATAGCTCTTCACCATTGAGACATCTCAAAATGATTTACAGAATATATTATGAAGTGCTTTCACTGTGTCTCACCCAGAGGGTGTGGGCAGGAGGGCCAGTGTGAAGGCAGGAGGGGCAGTGTGTGGGCAGGAGGGGCAGTGTGTGGGCAGGAGGGGCAGTATGCATGCCGGAGGGGCAGTATGCATGCCGGAGTGGCAGTATGTGGGAAGTAGGAGCAGTGTTTAGTCAGAAGGGGCAATGTGGGTATGGGGGCAGCATGTGGGCAGGAGGGGCGGTGTGTGGGCAGGAGGGTCCGTGAATATGCAGGAGCAGCAGTATCTGGGCAGGAGGGGCAGTGTGTGGGCAGGAGGGCCAGTGTGTGGGCAGGAGGGCCAGTGTGAGGGCAGGAGGGCCAGTGTGTGGGCAGGAGGGCCAGAGTGTGGGCAGGAGGGGCAGCGTGTGGGCAGGAGGGGCAGCGTGTGGGCAGGAGGGGCAGCGTGTGGGCAGGAGGGGCAGCGTGTGGGCAGGAGGGGCAGCGTGTGGGCAGGAGGGGCAGCGTGTGGGCAGGAGGGGCAGCGTGTGGGCAGGAGGGGCAGCGTGTGGGCAGGAGGGGCAGCGTGTGGGCAGGAGGGGCAGCGTGTGGGCAGGAGGGGCAGTGTGTGGGCAGGAGGGGCAGTGTGTGGGCAGGAGGGGCAGTGTGTGGGCAGGAGGGGCAGTGTGTGGGCAGGAGGGGCAGTGTGTGGGCAGGAGGGGCAGTGTGAGGGCAGATGGGGCAGTGTGAGGGCAGGAGGGGCAGTGTGTGGGCAGGAGGGGCAGTGTGAGGGCAGGAGGGGCAGTGTGTGGGCAGGAGGGGCAGTGTGTGGGCAGGAGGGGCAGCGTGTGGGCAGGAGGGGCAGCATGTGGGCAGGAGTGGTAGGAGTGGCAGTGATGAGGAGAATCATTTTAGAAAATTCACTCAAATTCACATTGATTCAACACTGACAGCAGAACCTGGACAGAGAGAAGCCCCTCTGAACTGAGTCTAAATCTCTCGGATTACATTAATTTTTCAAAGAGACATAATCTAGAAAATGGCTTTTTCATGTGTATCAAATCACTGATCCCTAAAAAAACAGTTCAAGAAAGGATTCGGAATATCAACAACATGATGTTGACTGTAAGACATTAATCTACCAATTGACGGCTGGAGATCTTAGTATTTAAGGTGTTCCACTTGGTGACCACGCGCTCGTGCTGTAAACCTCAATATTGTCTGACAGTAAAACCTGCCCAAACCCGGGATTGAACCCGGGACCTTTCGATCTTCAGTTTAACACTCTCCCAAATGAAATATTTAATAGGAACATAGGAATTAGGAGCCGGAGAGGGCCATTCAGCCCCTCGAGCTGCCCCGCCAGTCAATACGATCATGGCTGATCTTCTAACCTAACTCCATCTGCCGCCTTATCCCCATATCCCTTAATCCCACTATCCTTTAGAAATCTATCAATCTCAGTCTTGAGCCAATTTCAGCTCCTGAGAGGTGCGCGGCTTATCCAGTCCTCAATAATAACAACAAGAGTAATAACGTTTGCATTTAGTGCAGTGCCTTCATGTGGTGATTGTGGGGCTGAAGCATTAAACAGCAATAACTAATTGTGGCTCAGACACACGTGTTTAACCTGAAATATTCCGCTGGCATTTGAAGGATGGCATTTTGGCGCCAGAATAAAAAAAACATTATTTTCGTAACGTATAATTTCCTGCAGTAACGTTAGAAGAAAAACTGTTGGTTCGTTCAGATCATTGAGATGATTAAATAGATTGTCCGCCTCCTGCACAGAAAGCAATGGGACAATTTCCCTCTTCCAAAGGAAACGTGTGGCTGTTCTCTGCTGCTCGATGGCGGTATCTCTGGAGTAAAAGGGAAACCAAAGTGATTGTGGAACTCCGGAAGCGCTCACTAACCTGAGAGCAAATGTGGGAATTCACTCACATCCCCGTTCCATCTGCTGTCGCATAAAAATACATTTAAATACCGCAAATGGCTAAAGATTGGAATCATTTGTGATTTTACAGTTGTAAAAGATTCATTGGCTAAATGTTGACCAAACACCACGGCCTCGTGGACTGACACATCCTCTCCTTTGCCTTCTTTCTTGTCTTCTCTGTGTTCCTTGTCCTGCCGCCCCCTCTCAACTTGTCCTTCAGAGCCTCTCCCTCCCAACATGGCCCAGTTCTGACGAAGGGTCGTGGACCCCAAACGCGGACTCCCTTTCCTTTCTCCAAAGCCGCTGCCTGACCTGCTGAGCTTTCCCGCTCTCTCTCTCTCTGTTGTTGTGCCCCTCACTATTCCTGTGTGTGAGTGTGTAAACGACAGCTTCACTATTGCTATTCAGTGTGTGTGGCGGTACAGTATCACTGACCGCTCCTCTCGCGCTGACCATCACTGACTGACGCTCCGCGTCTCCGGCTTTTATAGCCTCTGGGGGGTCCGGCTGCCGCCACGCATGCGCACTGGCTCCTCACCCCTGGTCCCGCTCGAGCTCCCGCCCGCGCGCCTGCGCACGTCCCCCTTTCTCCAACCGTCACTTTCCCCGCGCGCCTCCCGCCCCGCCCCCGCATCGCCATTGATTGGTTTGTCCCCCCCCCGCCCCTCGCGCACGCGCACCTCTCGCCGCCCCTCGCGCTGCTCCTGTCTCGGGAGGTGACCGTTGGTCTCCGCTCCGCGCGCGCAGCACTTTCCCGCCCATTGTGTCGACGGGACGACGTCCGCCTTCACTGCGACCCCATAACTGGTGATGAGTTACTGTGATCGGCGCTATTCTACACACTGTGTGTTATTGTATATTATTATGGCATTGACCGTCACTGCGCCGCACCGCCCCCTCTCTCTCCTCCCACTCTCCCCCCTTCCCCTCAGCCTCTCCCACACTCACTCTCTCCTCCATCCTCCCCCTCTCACTCCCTTATCTCCACCCTTTCTCTCCCCTCTTCCCCTCTCCCTCTCTCCATCACACCCCTCCGGCTTTTTCCCTCTCTCTCTCTTCCCCCTTCCCCTCCTCTCCCTTTCCCTGCAGCTCTCTCTCTCCCGCTCCCTCCCTCACTCCCCGGGAACTGTCCTCTCAGGGCAGCGGTTGGTTGGACGCAGCGCTGTTCCTGCAGTCTGTCAGGAAAGCGTCAGCTCCCTCTCTCCTCCCTCCACGTCCCCTCCTCCCCCTCACCTTCTCTCACTCTCTTTCTCTGTCTCTCCATCCTCTCCCTCTCCTCCCTCCATATCCCCTCATATTTTGCCCTCCCTCCCCCTCACCTTCTCTCTCCCTCACTCACTCTCTCTCTCTCGCTTCCCCTCCCTCTCTCTCACGACCCTTTTTCTCTCATTCCCTTACCTTCCCTCTCTCCCCTCCCTCCCCCTCTCTCTCTCCTTCCATCTCCCCCTCTGCCTTTCTCACTCTCTCTTTCTCTTATTCCCCCCTCTATCTCCCTCCCCACTTCCCCTCCCTAATGTTGGGCAAGTTCTCTTACTCCACACACACGGCTCTGTTTAACAGCAGTGAGTAGGAACCAGGTTGTTAGTCGATTGGTGGATAGCTTTTCTGGGGGTAATAATCCCCTCCAAATTTTTTAAAAAAATAAGTCACTGAATCCACGACAGTTTGCGGTCACTGCTGTACACAATTAGCTGCCGTGTTGCGTCACGAAATACAGTCAGTTTAGAGTTTACGTTGTATTCTGTGAAGCGTTTTCAGTGTCTTAATGATGTGATCAGGAACTGTTATCAAATGCAGGAAATATTATTGTTAATAATAATAGTAGACGGGCAAAGAAGCGGAGATGCAAAGAGCTACTGTCGCTTCTCGCAACAACAGCAGATTGTATTTCAAGTCGGGAGGCCGTCCCAAGGCTCTGGACAGTCGAGTTCTATCCTTTGGGAGCAACGATTATTCCCAATCAGCTTCTGTTAATCATGGAAACCGAAGCCCATATGTGCTCAGGATGGTCTAAGCAGTACATGATGAGAGAAGTTGGCCAAGCGTTGGGAGACTTGACCAACAGTGTTTCAATGGCAGCTGTACAATTTCCCTGTTGATCCCAACAGTAAACCAATTCATATTCTGGAGTTCCTTTGCCCTGTGTGTTCCCAGTGTGCACCAAATGTGGGCGACACAGTGAAGGGGACCTTGATATGGCTCCTCTTTGTGCTTCAGGGAAGAAAGCCACCAATGCCAATTAATATCAGTGGTTCACAGACACAGTTGTTTGAAGGTGGCAGGACAGGTTGCTATAGCTGCTAAAAAAAGCATATGGGATACTTGGCTTGATCAATAGAGGCATTGAGGTCAAAGGCAAAGAAGTTCTGGTAAAGGTTTATGTCACTGTTTAGGCCTCAGCTGCAGTATTGTGTCCAATTCTGGGCCTCACACTGTGGGAAGGATGTCAAGGCCTTGGAAAGGGGGCAGAGGAGTGTTACTGGAATGGTACCATGGATGAGGGATTTTACTTATGTGCTGAGTGAGTGGGGGAGTGGGACTGATTGGATCGCTCTTCCATTGAGCCCGTACAGACATGATGGGCCAAATGGTCTGCTTGTGTGCTGTAATAATCTATGATTTTTATGTTTCTACAATATCTGTAATTTTGATAGAACATAAAACAATTCCATTATCATTGGTATTTAATTCCAGTTAAAGAAATCGCTGTCTTTCATCCAAATGTGAGTGCATTTTCTAATGTAAGCGCTGAGTGGCGCTGCAGGACCAATGTGGAACCTTCAACGCTTTCAGTGCTTTTAATCTTTGGGCACAATTGTGAATTGTGAGTTTCTTGAGCAGCAGCTTCAAATGCCTTTGCATTTCATAACTTTTGAAGAGAATATTAACGAGAAATCTTTGCTGCTTCTGGGCACCGACCAGATGAGCTATTGACAAGCGAGGGCTGCAATCCAGCAATGATATTTATGCATTTGGATATTTCAAGTTCATCTGCTGCTCGATAGATCTGTATATCATCCAAACAACCCAACCACCTGTACATCAATGGTCAGTCTGTCCAGCCA
Organism: Callorhinchus milii; assembly: GCF_018977255.1. Taxonomy (NCBI): domain Eukaryota; kingdom Metazoa; phylum Chordata; class Chondrichthyes; order Chimaeriformes; family Callorhinchidae; genus Callorhinchus; species Callorhinchus milii. Next base: position 16,114 of record NW_024704824.1, read on the forward strand.
TCCATCCATTCATCTGTCAGTCCACCCAGACACTGATCCATCGATCCATAACAACATACAAACAACTGAACCCAACCGTTTGCCCATTTCCTCTTTAACCCAACCTGTCCAGCCATCCAGTCTGTCCATCTGAACTTTGAGTCCTTGTGACCCAGGAAGTCTGTATTCAGAATGCAACAACAACTTACACTTATATAGCGTCCTACACGCAGGTTAGTTTCTCAGAGGGGTTAACAGTGGCGGAGTAATGTAGAATCAAGTCTATTCATCTGTCTGTCCAATGGCCCATCTTTCCTTTAAACTAAACAACAAGTGGACAATTACAAGGAGACAAGCGATCTGACGCATAACAATCTGTGAGACCAGATACGTTTAATCTGAGAAACCATTTTGTTTTAAAATGTACAAAGCTCCTGTGGACAATTACGGTTAAACTGAAGATGTCACGTGTTCAATAAATATGTATTAATCAATGGAATAATTGCCAATTGATGCTCCAGATTGTTTAAATGGGATTTGTCTTCTCAAATGTCACTGCCGTTTGCTGCAGCCAATGAGAGAAAGCTTTGCCTGTGATCACTGTGACTGGTGACGCTCTCTAACGCTTCCACTAACATGATTTTCATCTGCAGATCAACAGCAAAGCCTTCACTGCCCACAGAGCACAGGCTCCGCAGATAGCACACCCTGACAGATGATGTGTGTCACTTATTGTCACTGCACTTTGAGCCGTGGTGCCCTGGGAAGTCTGTACTCAGATGCAACAACAACAGCAGCAATAACAACTTGCAGTTATATAGCGCCCTCAACGCAGGGGGGCGTCTCAGAGCTCTTAACAGTTGCGGAGTAATGTAGAATCAATTTTAATCTTTCCACAACAAGACCAGCTTCACGCTATTTGAAAACATTTTTAATAAAATAACATTGGTTACATTGTTAGATGAGTGAAACAGAGAAACAACAAATATTAAGATATTTTCCAAATTAAGATACCAAAAACAAGAGAAAATCCGGGAATAATAATAATATAATAATAATAATCCTTGCATTCGATATAGCGCTTTTCACATCTTCTAAACGTCTTAAAGAGCTTCACAAAATATACTGTAAAGTGAATTGATTGAATATTTGTGGGCGAAACTCGGCAGCGAAGAGCACACAACAGTGTCCCACAATAGTCGTGGATTGAAATGACCATTATTGTTTTTTATTTTTCTTCAGGTATTATTATCTCATGTGTGGAGCAAGGAAACTTGCCCACATTTTTTGCTCTGTCAGTAATCAGACCTCAGTCTCCTGCTTGTGAGGCTGGTACTCTAAACACTGAGACACAGGAGTCCACAATGACTCCACATTAATGGTGGAAATCTAATTAAAAATGGCTGAGAGATGGCCTGACAGAGGGCTTTAAATTATCTGAATTATTGACAGAGCTAATATAGAGAATGTATTGCTACTGTTCGGTAAATGGGTGACTAAAGGATATGAAGTTACGATCGTTAGCAAATGAGCAAATGGCAATGTTAGTTTATTTTTATTGCACAGAGTGGTTTGGATATGGAGTGGGCTGACCGGCTCAGGTGTTGTGATAAAAATCCATATTAGTTTTGAAAAGAGCCAGAAACAAAGCTAAACTGGAGTCAACTATCGGTGTATATGAACAGAGCGAATGAACGGGATACAAAGGTTTGCAATTAAAAGAACCAACAGACACAGAATAAACCAAGTTACCTTTTCTATGTTGTAAACTTCTTTGGTTCTCTGATTGAGGGGATAATAGACACTCTCAATTATTGTTCTCTCAGATGTTGTTTCACCGGTGTAGGTATTAAATGTTGTTTCAACACCTGTAATACACAGAGAATATAATAATCTTTACATTTTATACAGCGCCTTTCATGTCAGGAGAATATTTTCGTCACTGCGCATGATTTACAGCAGAGTTTAGTGCCTGTGTTTTGCAGCCGATGCCAAGCAGCCGTGAAGTGTGTATTAGTCGGTTTCACATGGCAGCACTTTTGCCTCTGATTCAAAGGTTGTGTGTACACGACCCACATCGGCATTTTAAACTCATATAGTCCCGGCTGATACCACAAAACAGTGCCGGGGCTGTGCTGCGTTGTGAGGGACGCAATCCTTCAGATGAGACATTAAACGGAGGTTTGTCTGTCTGTTCAGGTCGATGTTAAAGATCCCAGGGCACTATTCGACACGAGAAGGGAGTGTCTCCCTGTATCCTGGCCAACAATCCCCATTTGAGAAATGTGCTTTTTTTCCAAACAGAGGAATGTGTTCTATAACATCCACAGAAACAGACGACCAAATCTCCTCCAATACAGCTCAGCCCCTGCACTGCAATGCCGAGAGGTCCTGAGCTCCACACACAGACACAGGGCTTGAACCCACGGCCTTCTGACTGACAGGCGAGAGTGCTGCCAACTGAGCCGAGTTAATACACATAGTTCAGCGCTCAGACACAATACAAACAATTTACTTGTTTCCAAACACTTTATATAAACACTTAGACACAAAAGCTGCTTTATTTCCTGAATAGTTTTGGTTTCATAGTAACAGTCTCTGAAATACATTTCCAAAGATCAATTATACTCAATAAAAAAGGTTTCTGTTCTGCCATCACACGTGTTCCTCATATTGCTGTTAGATTGTAATAAGGCGGCCATAATAACAACTGCAAATTGTTATTCTCTCTGATGCTAATTTACCTGCAATAGGTTTCGAATATTTGTTTTACTTTTGTGATATACAGTTTGGGTGGAGGGATTATAGTTACAGAAACATGAAATAACCAAGAAACCAAGAAGTTTTAAGCTCTGTAACATGTTTATATGGTGTTTGTCATTGGTTTGTTGCCGGATAATATTAATGCTGTAGTGTGAAGTATTCCCCAATAGTTACAAATGCCGATCAACAGTTTTTGTAACCTCTGCAGAACAACATCTGATACTTTAATTTGACAATTTTTTTTAGTTCCACAGACAGAAGCCATGTGTGGAGGACGCTCCGTGTTGTTCGGTGGAACATTTTGAACCAGTTTCGAGCAGATGGCTTTCAGGTCAGTTTTAGGAGGAAGTCGCTCTAATTTAGTGTCCGAAAGTGCAGGTGTTTCCTGCAGATAAGGAACTGACTCTTTCTCAGATCATCACGTGCCAATGTCAATGATTTCTTGTAAGTGTTGTTTGACCTGGGGCAGCAGGTTTCAGTAAAAGGGTTAATTTAAATTAATTTTTTTCTCCAAGTTATTAATTGTGATTTGTACTTTAATTTGACTATCCATATGGAGAACAGGGGCGGTGTGTGTGTGTTGTGGTGGGAAGGGGGTGGGGAGTGTTGGGGGTCTGGTTTTCTCATTGGAAATTAATTCACTCCTCGGTGGAACGGTTGGCAACAAAATGTGAATCCAGGTCCTGCTGTTGGCAAACCAGCCTGTCTGCCTGCCCGATTGGTAGGACCAGTGGGCAAAGCAGTCGCAGTGGGCATTGGAGATTCATTCCATTTAAGTCCTGTTAACCCTGCAGGTCAAAGCACTAACACAGAGGATAATTCTAACTGGTCAAGTCACAGGAAACTTGCCAGACAGTGCATACAATCGCAAGATTTCAAATTTAACTTATTAAACCCCAGCAGTTACACTTCCAAAGCCTAACGAACCAGCGTCTGAAATGCACCTGATTTAGGTTTAATAGGTCTGCTCCTCCTGGAAGAGATTTACACATTCCAGACATTAAGGTTTCCTGAAGAACAGTTGTAGTCAAACTGTTCCCTAAACAGAGTTTTGTCTCTTGTGCAAATTTTTCCTCAACCGACCCCTCTCTCACATACACACACATCATAATCTATATGTACAATTTCCTATACAGATTAAAGATTTTTACGTGATCGTCATAGAACATGATTCTTACTCGGGGAATGTGTGAAAAAAGTGATAAAGCGCTCTATCAAATGTGAAGAATATTATTATTTCAAAAATATCAGAACATTTTTAAATTATTTTTTTTTGAAATCTTTGCAAACTCTCTCCTCATTCAATGCATTGGGACGTCCTCCCAATACGAAAGACGCTTTCCCAATGTAATTTGTTGTTGTTGTCACCAGTTTGCTGTAGTTGATACAAGAAACTTAATGACAAACGTCGTTTAAATTTGAAGCTCTATTTTACAATTTGCCAAGTTCTGAACACAGTAAAATTCTGCATTAAACAGTAAAGAGTGACACAAGCGAAATTCCTTCCCTGTTGTGCTGATTGTCAGGGAGGGAAACTGTAGGAAGCAAAATACATGTACAGAATGGCGGCTAAACACAGGACATGGCCTGCAATTGAAATTTTAAAAAATTGCGTAAATACTATTTCAGTGAGCGAACAGCAAACGTATGGAACAGTCTCCCTCGGGAGATGGTTGAAACATAACCTGTTGATTCTTTCAAAAGTAAATAAGATGTATTTTAGGAAATAATATTGTGGGATAAAGTATATAGTGTGAGACCTGACATGTGCATGTGACTGCCAGGATGGTGGAAGGCAAACTGGACAGACCATAATCTTCTTTCGACTAACAATTCTTATGTTCATATGTTTTTCTTATGTTCAAACTGATCTGTTACAGTAGATCAGCTCAGATTAAAAGTGGATGTAACTGAGGATAAGAAAATGCTTAAAAATACTGAATGCAATATAATAATAAGACTACTAATAATAACTCTGACTAGTTAAGACATTTGTGCATATATTTAGCTTCAATATAGATCAGGGCTTGATCTTTGGTCGAAGCAGAATCATGAAGATAAATGTTACACCACATTTCCGCACTAAGCGGGTTACCAGGGATCCATATTCATCAATAGAATTGGCTGTGAACTGGGTTACAAGGGTATATCGGGGAGAGCGGGGAAATGCTTTCTGTTCGAGTTATGCAAATATTAATTTTAGAGAAAATAACATTCAACAATGGATACAAAATATGTGCTTCTGTGCAGGGAGTTTCTGTGGAATGGCGACAATATTAATTCCAGATCTGTTCATTTTCTTTAAAATATTGAAATAGGTGAAACGGCAAACGGATTATTGCACGTGTCTGTCTGTCTCTCTAATGCTGAAACTAACATATGAAAAATGTACTTATTGATTTTCTGTTTGCTGAAAGTCGACCATCTCAGTAGTAATCCTGAGGTTTGTTATGGAGCTTTTCACATCAAGGAGATGTGTCAAAGCACTTCAACAGTTTGGTAAGAAGGCAAAAGGACCGAAGAACCAAACGCATAACAACACAGCACAACCCCAGCAGAGCATTGGAGTGTATTTCACAAACATCAACTCCATTATTGTCAAATTCCGATGTGGATTTAAGCACAAAAACCTCTGTCTCAAGTGGTTGCACATGTTGTTTGCTGCCACGTCAGCAAGACGTCCCAAAGCCTTTCACAGTTTAAACTGTGAAGAGGAGTCTGGGCCAACACAGCAGCCCAACTGCCCACAGCTGGGATTTGGGCTTCATGGCCTCCCACTGTGGTGCTGCTCAGATTGTCAGCTCAGCACAGGCAGGAGATGAAGCTCTCTGCATATATCAAACACATTGCACACTCACATTGTGCTATAAATACTATAACACAGAGCTGCGTGTTACTATATTAGAATAGCCATGTGTCTGAAGCTGTATCTGGGTGTGGAGCTGATCACTGGGGGACAGAAGCAGCTGCTGGTCACTGGAGCGGAGAAGCAATTCAAGTGCAAAGATTTCGCCCATTAATTGTTCCAGTAAAACCCGAACTGAAGTCGGACAGTTCATTCAACAGCTTTTGTTTAATGCTGAGCTTCTGTGAATCTGAACAATTTGGAAATCATAAGTCAAGGCGGCATTGACACAAAGGGAACAGGAAAGACACAGATCAAACAGCTCAATAACTTTTATCATTTATTGATACTTCGGACAAACAAATATAGAGAATCTGTAGGCATTATGGAATAGGATCGGATCACAAATACTCATCTTCAGAATGAAATAAAAGGACAAAATATAACAGCCTCTGTCTTTCTGTATCATTACACCACACAAATAGTAAACAGCAAATAAAGAATATCAGAGAGGTGTGACAGTACATGAAATAACAATGTGAAATGTTATTAACAAAAGGCAGATTGGGAAATAATCCAACAATAAGAAAAGTCACTAAAATCTACGTAGTTGCACAATACAATGTTTACTTCCAATGAATTAGATCAATCGGTGAAACAGGACATCACATACTCTGTCACAGGACATTGACGATAAACACAAACAGACGAGGAACATCGGTGAAGCTGATGGTAATAAACTCATTTTAACTGGAAAATAAAAGTAAAGATATGATGAATAATTTCAGCCTGGGAGGAGATTTAGTATTTCAGATTGTGTTTATTTGTGTATATGAATGTCCACACATACCCCCCCACCACCCACAAACAAACACAATCCCAACTGATACTGTGTCAGTGGGTATTGGTCTGTCATTGCCTTATACAGGCAGAAACCCTTCGCTTTCAAGTCTCCACAATATACTGAAAGATCCACAAGATCAGTAAATGAGCCTCGCTCCTTGCCTGCGGCTATACCAGGTGAGCATATGTCAGGTGTGATAGGGTGTGTAATGGTGAGAGGATATGTCCATCACCCTCACACAGCTTGGTCACACGGATCCTGTCCTGTGGGGACAGGGGGAGTTTCCCAACACAGTGGCTGCAATGAGCTTCACCATCAGTTCCCGTGGAAGAATTATTTACCGGCAGCTGTTACATCAGATCATAGTGTCAATGAATTTCCTCTCCCCACCTTAAATAGAGTGACCGTGGCACTGTAGAAAATACTCAGGAAGAAGAGGATGATGAAGGTGGAAGCAGTCGGCCAGAGGTTGCCACTTCCCTGTTGTTGAAAACCTTCCAGCATCGTCTCGGTTGGGAAATCTGTGAGGATAAAAAAAAAGAAATATATTCAGAGGGGATTGAAAACTGAGACTTCTTCTTTTCCATCTTGATTATTAATGTATATAAAGTTTCCCAGTTGATCATGGGCTTCCTCCCTCCCTTCAAAACTTCTAATTTTAAGAGAGATGAAGAAGTAATTTATTTTAGTGTTTGTACATTTGTTCCAAGAATTATTGAATCCAGAGAAGAATTTGGGAAACACGTTGAGAAAATTAAACTTGTGGAACTACAAAAGGTGGAAATCCTCCCATTGAGACGCTTCTGGTAGAAAATGGCAAATCTGTTCCAATGTTCCAATTCCACCTTTCTGCTGTTGTTTTGCATTTTCATTCCGTGACTATTGAAATGCTGTTTCAAATTCCTTTACATTATGGTGTTGTGGTCAACAATCCTATATTCAAAAAGTCTGCTGTGTGAAGTTGGCTGCCATGTTTTGCCCACAAAATACAGTCAATTCACTTTACAGTATGTTTTGCGAAGCGCTTTGAGACGTCTCGAAGACATGAGAAGGCGCAACATCAAATGCAAGGATTATTATTATTTATCTCTGTATAAAAATCGACGCTTACTTTATATTTCGCAGTGACTTTCCTGGATGTTTTATCCCGTTTGTATGGATACAATCGTCTTTCACGATGTCAGTTTTTCAAAACAACTTGTATTTGATACTCTTCCTTTTTGTTTCTGCCAGAATGTTTGAAGCTCATCCTCATCACTGTAACGCCAATCATAGGCATCTTCTTTGTGATACTAACCTAAACCTTCTCAGCGGCTCTTATTTCCTTTGCATAATAGTGTCCAGAACTGAATACAGTGCTCAACCCACAATCGTGCTAACTTTACATGTAATTGGCAATCAAATTCCTATGTGAAAAATACTGAATCATTTTTATGGCCTTTTGATATTCAATCCATTCGATTTATTCTCCAAGTTTTGTTAAATCCCTTATAATTATTTTGCTGTAATTCCTTTAGTGATTGTTTTTCGCCATTATACTTTCAACAAACTGCTCTCAATATTGAACTTCATTTCCACCTTTCTGCCAACTCAGCCGAACGCTCTGTAACTTTATGCCATTCCCCATGTTATTCATGACTGTGTCCTTTACCATATTATGTTATCATCAATATTTTTATGAATGGCACTGTGCCTATTTCAAAATGGTTAATATTACTGTAAAGCAATAGAGGAACCGGCACAAACGTCAGGTTACACCAACTGAAGGGATTGAGGATTAAGTGTAGCGTTTCATCCCTGAGCTTTATTGATTACCACCTTTGCTGCATGTGGCCATGTGAGACTGATTGGGGAAGGGATCAGAGACTGACACTCACTGTCAAGGTGATGTTTCCTATCTTAGAGAACAAAAACATGTATCATATTCTCAAAAACCTGCAGAATCACCTGAAGGAAAATGGTGACATTGAGTTTTAGTTGTTACAGCAATGTATAAAAGGGGAGAATCGGGTTTTCTGACTGCGTGGGTGTCCTTCTTGGTGAAGTGCCACAGCAATGCAGTTTTGTGTGCTTGTGTGTGGACCTGGGTGGATGTGAGTGTGGGGGTGGTGTTGTGGGGGGCCTGGGTGGATGTGAGTGTGGGGGTGGGGTTGTGGGGGGCCTGGGTGGATGTGAGTGTGGGGGTGGGGTTGTGGGGGGCCTGGGTGGATGTGAGTGTGGGGTGGGGTTGTGGGGGGCCTGGGTGGATGTGAGTGTGGGGGTGGGATTGTGGGGGGCCTGGGTGGATGTGAGTGTGGGGGTGGGGTTGTGGGGGGCCTGGGTGGATGTGTGTGTGGGGGTGGGGTTGTGGGGGGCCTGGGTGGATGTGAGTGTTTGTGAATGTGTGTGGGTCTGGGTGTGTGTGAGCCTCGGTGGATGTGAGTGTGTGTGAGTTTGTTTGAGTGTTTGACAGCCTGGGTGTGTGCGATTGTGTATGGGCCTGGGTGGAGGTGTGTGCGAATGTGTGTTGGTCTGGTGCGTGTGAGTGTGTGTAAGTGTGTGTAGCCTTGGGTGGATGTGAGTGTGTGTAAGTGTGTGTAGGCTTGGGTGGATGTGAGTGTGTGTAAGTGTGCGTGAATGTGAATGAGTGTCTTTGTTTTACAATGTACGAGTATGGGTGAGTGTGGTGTAAGTGAATATGTTGCTGCACCCAGATCTGTTGCTGTTCGTGAGAAGTATTTACCAGCAAATTTAGCAGAAAAGGCCATAATTTGCTTCTGAGATGTAGTTATGTGTGGAATGTGATATTATTTACTGAAAAATAAATCATCCTGGAATGAAACAGGTTGAGCTGTCCCACGCAATTCCACAACATGCTGTAAACAAAATCCATTCTGAGATTGGATTGTAACCGGTGTTTTGGGAATGTTCTAAAAACTTTTTTTTGGGTCAGCCAGCTGTGAAAATCCATCCCCATGCTTAAGAGTATCCAAACCAAACTGACTTAACTTGATACTAACATCGCTTCAAACAAAAGGTGCATCATTTCTCAATCTGGAAATTGTCTGTGTAATTAATTGGAAATCATCCCCTCCGTACCTGACTCATAAATACAACAATGATCTTTATTTGAGTTACTTTTTCATGACTCCAAACTGACAATGCAATGGTCGGGAGGCGGGTGCACAAAAAATAAGCAAAATGGTATTGAGAGACTCATTGACAGGCATTCGCGGTGTCCATCAGGACAAGGGAAATGTTTACAAAATTCGGTTTACCGCTGGATTTATTAACGGCTCTGGTCAGGGTCTTCAGTGGGAAAGTTTCATGTCCGACCACACAGGAGTAGGAAGAGCCTCTGTCCCAATCTCCGGCTGAGATGGATAACATGCTGTACGTGGAGTAATCTGCACTGTCTGCCATCAACTCAGTGTTCTTGTATTTGTTGGCATCAATCAACTGGTCATTCACAGTCCACTCCACAAAGATCTCTTTGGGAGCGAAGTTCTTCACCAGGCAACTGAGGGTGAGAGACTGCTGAGCAGACAATTCTTCTGCCGATGGGAGAAGCAGATACACTGAAGGTTGCTTCGTGTACTCAACTGTGGAAACAATAAAATCAAATCAATACACTGATGCCGTCAATCAGAGAAAACTTTCAAGTATAACAGCAACAAGTTTACATTTGTATAGCGCCTTTCGGGAGGACATCCCAAGGTGCTGGACAGTGTACAGCATTTCAGACCCGAGCTGGGGTTGGGGGAGAGGGGAGGGAGGGTGACCAACGCCATGGTTGAAGAGGAGGGTTTTGAGGCGGAACTTGAAGAAGGCTAAGAAGGGAGCGACGTGGAGTGATTGGGGGATGGAGTTACAGAGGTTGGGAGCAGAGTGGCTGAAGGCTCTCCCGCCAATGGTGGGTCGGGTAGATCGGGGGACGTCCAAGATACCGCAGAACAAGCTGAGAATAATTTAGTTTAGATGTGGCTTCCTTTTCTCCACGAAAACTGTTTAAATATCCTCCAAGTATAATGATTAGACTATATTTTGATATTTTACATGTGAGAGAATCTGCTTATAAAATTATATATCTATATATATTTTCTGGTCTTTGTGAGAGGGGAAAAATCTATCGACAGACTTGTAAAACTAAAACGGTTTATAATTGCTTTCACAGATGTTTCGGTTGCCTACATTATGGAATTACTATAAACAAATAAATCATTGATTTCCTGAACTTGGATGCTCACCGGGCTCCTTAAATATCTTTTTTCTGATGGGAGTCGGTATATCGTCATGGCTGACAATGCAGAAGTATACTTTCCCTCCGGTCCAGTCTTGTGTAGAAATGTTTAGTTTACTGATCACTTCCTGAGGTCCAGTGGCAGACGGTTTCCCATATCCAGACTGTAAATGTGTCTGTTCTTGTGTCCAAGTCACGTTGACGTCATGTGGTGCATTCGCCACGACACATGTCAGCGTTACAATGGGTTCCATCAAAACCTGTTTCGGTGAAGGCGGCAGGAAAGAGATCTTGACAGGTTCAGGAGGATCACAATCTAGAAAAGGAAAAGAAACTTGAAACCCAAATAACAGGCGATATCCAGGATTTCATATTTGTTCAAGTTAAACAATACTGTACATGAATATTCCCATTACTTTCTTTGAGTTACTTTTTCATGACTCCAAATTGACAATGCAATGGTCGGGAGGCGGGTGCACAAAAAATAAGCAAATTGGTATTGAGAGACTCATTGGCATTCACGGTGTCCATCAGGACAAGGGAAATGTTTACAAAACTCGGTTTACCGCTGGATTTATTAACGGCTCTGGTCAGGGTCTTCAGTGGGAAAGTTTCATGTCCGACCACACAGGAGTAGGAATAGCCTCTGTCCCAATCTCCGGCTGAGATGGATAACATGCTGTACGTGGAGTAATCTGCACTGTCTGCCATCAACTCAGTGTTCTTGTATTTGTTGGCATCAATCAACTGGTCATTCACAGTCCACTCCACAAAGATCTCTTTGGGAGCGAAGTTCTTCACCAGGCAACTGAGGGTGAGAGACTGCTGAGCAGACAATTCTTCTGCCGATGGGAGAAGCAGATACACTGAAGGTTGCTTCGTGTACTCAACTGTGGAAACAATAAAATCAAATCAATACACTGATGCCGTCAATCAGAGAAAACTTTCAAGTACAAGATACCGCAGAACAAGCTGAGAATAATGTGTGTCTGTTCAGTCTGTGCTCAGTGGTTTGTCATTATTATGACTGGGAACACTGGAGTGGATTGAAATTTCCCAACAGCACTTTATTATTTATACCCAGTGACCAGTGGTTTAGATGTGGCTTCCTTTTCTCCCCGAAAACTGTTTAAATATCCTCCAGGTATAATGATTAGACTATATTTTGATATTTTACATGTGAGAGAATCTGCTTATAAAATTATATCTATATACATTTTCTGGTCTTTGTGAGAGGGGACAAATCTATCGACAGACTTGTAAAACTAAGACAGTTTATAATTGTTTTCACAGATGTGTCGGTTGCCTGCATTATGGAATTACTATAAACAAATAAATCATTGATTTCCTGAACTTGGATGCTCACCGGGCTCCTTAAATATCTTTTTTCTGATGGGAGTCGGCATATCGTCATGGCTGACAATGCAGAAGTATACTTTCCCACTGGTCCAGTCTTGTGTAGAAATGTTTAGTTTACTGATCACTTCCTGAGGCCCAGTGGCAGACGGTTTCCCATATCCAGACTGTAAATGTGTCTGTTCTTGTGTCCAAGTCACGTTGACGTCATGTGGTGCATTCGCCACGACACATGTCAGCGTTACAATGGGTTCCATCAAAACCTGTTTCGGTGAAGGCGGCAGGAAAGAGATCTTGACAGGTTCAGGAGGATCACAATCTAGAAAAGGAAAGAAACTTGAAACCCAAATAACAGGCAATATCCAGGATTTCATATTTGTTCAAGTTAAACAATACTGTACATGAATATTCCCATTACTTTCTTTGAGTTACTTTTTCATGACTCCAAACTGACAATGCAATGGTCGGGAGGCGGGTGCACAAAAAATAAGCAAAATGGTATTGAGAGCCTCATTGACAGGCATTCACGGTGTCCATCAGGACAAGGGAAATGTTTACAAAACTCGGTTTACCGCTGGATTTATTAACGGCTCTGGTCAGGGTCTTCAGTGGGAAAGTTTCATGTCCGACCACACAGGAGTAGGAATAGCCTCTGTCCCAATCTCCGGCTGAGATGGATAACATGCTGTACGTGGAGTAATCTGCACTGTCTGCCATCAACTCAGTGTTCTTGTATTTGTTGGCATCAATCAACTGGTCATTCACAGTCCACTCCACAAAGATCTCTTTGGGAGCGAAGTTCTTCACCAGGCAACTGAGGGTGAGAGACTGCTGAGCAGACAATTCTTCTGCCGATGGGAGAAGCAGATACACTGAAGGTTGCTTCGTGTATGAAACTGTGGGAAGAAACAATCAAATCAATACACTGATGCCGTCAATCAGAGAAAACTTTCAAGTATAACAGCAACACGATTACATTAGTATAGCGCCTTTCGGGAGGACATCCCAAGGTGCTGGACAGTGTACAGCATTTCAGACCCGAGCTGGGGTTGGGGGGAGAGGGGAGGGGAGGGAGGGTGACCAACGCCATGGCTGAAGAGGAGGGTTTTGAGGCGGAACTTGAAGAAGGCTAAGAAGGGAGCGACGTGGAGTGATTGGGGGATGGAGTTACAGAGGTTGGGAGCAGAGTGGCTGAAGGCTCTCCCGCCAATGGTGGGTCGGGTAGATCGGGGGACGTCCAAGATACCGCAGAACAAGCTGAGAATAATGTGTGTCTGTTCAGTCTGTGCTCAGTGGTTTGTCATTATTATGACTGGGAACACTGGAGTGGATTGAAATTTCCCAACAGCACTTTATTATTTATACCCAGTGACCAGTGGTTTAGATGTGGCTTCCTTTTCTCCACGAAAACTGTTTAAATATCCTCCAGGTATAATGGTTAGACTATTTTTGATATTTTATATGTGAGAGAATCTGCTTATAAAATTATATCTATATATATTTTCTGGTCTTTGTGAGAGGGGACAAATCTATCGACAGACTTGTAAAACTAAGACAGTTTATAATTGTTTTCACAGATGTGTCGGTTGCCTGCATTATGGAATTACTATAAACAAATAAATCATTGATTTCCTGAACTTGGATGCTCACCGGGCTCCTTAAATATCTTTTTTCTGATGGGAGTCGGCATATCGTCATGGCTGACAATGCAGAAGTATACTTTCCCACCGGTCCAGTCTTGTGTAGAAATGTTTAGTTTACTGATCACTTCCTGAGGCCCAGTGGCAGACGGTTTCCCATATCCAGACTGCAAATGTGTCTGTTCTTGTGTCCAAGTCACGTTGACGTCATGTGGTGCATTCGCCACGACACATGTCAGCGTTACAATGGGTTCCATCAAAACCTGTTTCGGTGAAGGCGGCAGGAAAGAGATCTTGACAGGTTCAGGAGGATCACAATCTAGAAAAGGAAAAGAAACTTGAAACCCAAATAACAGGCAATATCCAGGATTTCATATTTGTTCAAGTTAAACAATACTGTACATGAATATTCCCATTACTTTCTTTGAGTTACTTTTTCATGACTCCAAACTGACAATGCAATGGTCGGGAGGCGGGTGCACAAAAAATAAGCAAAATGGTATTGAGAGCCTCATTGACAGGCATTCACGGTGTCCATCAGGACAAGGGAAATGTTTACAAAACTCGGTTTACCGCTGGATTTATTAACGGCTCTGGTCAGGGTCTTCAGTGGGAAAGTTTCATGTCCGACCACACAGGAGTAGGAATAGCCTCTGTCCCAATCTCCGGCTGAGATGGATAACATGCTGTACGTGGAGTAATCTGCACTGTCTGCCATCAACTCAGTGTTCTTGTATTTGTTGGCATCAATCAACTGGTCATTCACAGTCCACTCCACAAAGATCTCTTTGGGAGCGAAGTTCTTCACCAGGCAACTGAGGGTGAGAGACTGCTGAGCAGACAATTCTTCTGCCGATGGGAGAAGCAGATACACTGAAGGTTGCTTCGTGTATGAAACTGTGGGAAGAACACAATCAAATCAATACACTGATGCCGTCAATCAGAGAAAACTTTCAAGTATAACAGCAACACGATTACATTAGTATAGCGCCTTTCGGGAGGACATCCCAAGGTGCTGGACAGTGTACAGCATTTCAGACCCGAGCTGGGGTTGGGGGGGAGAGGGGGAGGGGAGGGAGGGTGACCAACGCCATGGCTGAAGAGGAGGGTTTTGAGGCGGAACTTGAAGAAGGCTAAGAAGGGAGCGACGTGGAGTGATTGGGGGATGGAGTTACAGAGGTTGGGGGCAGAGTGGCTGAAGGCTCTCCCGCCAATGGTGGGTCGGGTAGATCGGGGGACGTACAAGATACCGCAGAACAAGCTGAGAATAATGTGTGTCTGTTCAGTCTGTGCTCAGTGGTTTGTCATTATTATGACTGGGAACACTGGAGTGGATTGAAATTTCCCAACAGCACTTTATTATTTATACCCAGTGACCAGTGGTTTAGATGTGGCTTCCTTTTCTCCCCGAAAACTGTTTAAATATCCTCCAGGTATAATGATTAGACTATATTTTGATATTTTACATGTGAGAGAATCTGCTTATAAAATTATATCTATATACATTTTCTGGTCTTTGTGAGAGGGGACAAATCTATCGACAGACTTGTAAAACTAAGACAGTTTATAATTGTTTTCACAGATGTGTCGGTTGCCTGCATTATGGAATTACTATAAACAAATAAATCATTGATTTCCTGAACTTGGATGCTCACCGGGCTCCTTAAATATCTTTTTTCTGATGGGAGTCGGCATATCGTCATGGCTGACAATGCAGAAGTATACTTTCCCACTGGTCCAGTCTTGTGTAGAAATGTTTAGTTTACTGATCACTTCCTGAGGCCCAGTGGCAGACGGTTTCCCATATCCAGACTGTAAATGTGTCTGTTCTTGTGTCCAAGTCACGTTGACGTCATGTGGTGCATTCGCCACGACACATGTCAGCGTTACAATGGGTTCCATCAAAACCTGTTTCGGTGAAGGCGGCAGGAAAGAGATCTTGACAGGTTCAGGAGGATCACAATCTAGAAAAGGAAAAGAAACTTGAAACCCAAATAACAGGCAATATCCAGGATTTCATATTTGTTCAAGTTAAACAATACTGTACATGAATATTCCCATTACTTTCTTTGAGTTACTTTTTCATGACTCCAAACTGACAATGCAATGGTCGGGAGGCGGGTGCACAAAAAATAAGCAAAATGGTATTGAGAGCCTCATTGACAGGCATTCACGGTGTCCATCAGGACAAGGGAAATGTTTACAAAACTCGGTTTACCGCTGGATTTATTAACGGCTCTGGTCAGGGTCTTCAGTGGGAAAGTTTCATGTCCGACCACACAGGAGTAGGAATAGCCTCTGTCCCAATCTCCGGCTGAGATGGATAACATGCTGTACGTGGAGTAATCTGCACTGTCTGCCATCAACTCAGTGTTCTTGTATTTGTTGGCATCAATCAACTGGTCATTCACAGTCCACTCCACAAAGATCTCTTTGGGAGCGAAGTTCTTCACCAGGCAACTGAGGGTGAGAGACTGCTGAGCAGACAATTCTTCTGCCGATGGGAGAAGCAGATACACTGAAGGTTGCTTCGTGTATGAAACTGTGGGAAGAACACAATCAAATCAATACACTGATGCCGTCAATCAGAGAAAACTTTCAAGTATAACAGCAACACGATTACATTAGTATAGCGCCTTTCGGGAGGACATCCCAAGGTGCTGGACAGTGTACAGCATTTCAGACCCGAGCTGGGGTTGGGGGGAGAGGGGAGGGGAGGGAGGGTGACCAACGCCATGGCTGAAGAGGAGGGTTTTGAGGCGGAACTTGAAGAAGGCTAAGAAGGGAGCGACGTGGAGTGATTGGGGGATGGAGTTACAGAGGTTGGGGGCAGAGTGGCTGAAGGCTCTCCCGCCAATGGTGGGTCGGGTAGATCGGGGGACGTACAAGATACCGCAGAACAAGCTGAGAATAATGTGTGTCTGTTCAGTCTGTGCTCAGTGGTTTGTCATTATTATGACTGGGAACACTGGAGTGGATTGAAATTTCCCAACAGCACTTTATTATTTATACCCAGTGACCAGTGGTTTAGATGTGGCTTCCTTTTCTCCCCGAAAACTGTTTAAATATCCTCCAGGTATAATGATTAGACTATATTTTGATATTTTACATGTGAGAGAATCTGCTTATAAAATTATATCTATATACATTTTCTGGTCTTTGTGAGAGGGGACAAATCTATCGACAGACTTGTAAAACTAAGACAGTTTATAATTGTTTTCACAGATGTGTCGGTTGCCTGCATTATGGAATTACTATAAACAAATAAATCATTGATTTCCTGAACTTGGATGCTCACCGGGCTCCTTAAATATCTTTTTTCTGATGGGAGTCGGCATATCGTCATGGCTGACAATGCAGAAGTATACTTTCCCACTGGTCCAGTCTTGTGTAGAAATGTTTAGTTTACTGATCACTTCCTGAGGCCCAGTGGCAGACGGTTTCCCATATCCAGACTGTAAATGTGTCTGTTCTTGTGTCCAAGTCACGTTGACGTCATGTGGTGCATTCGCCACGACACATGTCAGCGTTACAATGGGTTCCATCAAAACCTGTTTCGGTGAAGGCGGCAGGAAAGAGATCTTGACAGGTTCAGGAGGATCACAATCTAGAAAAGGAAAAGAAACTTGAAACCCAAATAACAGGCAATATCCAGGATTTCATATTTGTTCAAGTTAAACAATACTGTACATGAATATTCCCATTACTTTCTTTGAGTTACTTTTTCATGACTCCAAACTGACAATGCAATGGTCGGGAGGCGGGTGCACAAAAAATAAGCAAAATGGTATTGAGAGCCTCATTGACAGGCATTCACGGTGTCCATCAGGACAAGGGAAATGTTTACAAAACTCGGTTTACCGCTGGATTTATTAACGGCTCTGGTCAGGGTCTTCAGTGGGAAAGTTTCATGTCCGACCACACAGGAGTAGGAATAGCCTCTGTCCCAATCTCCGGCTGAGATGGATAACATGCTGTACGTGGAGTAATCTGCACTGTCTGCCATCAACTCAGTGTTCTTGTATTTGTTGGCATCAATCAACTGGTCATTCACAGTCCACTCCACAAAGATCTCTTTGGGAGCGAAGTTCTTCACCAGGCAACTGAGGGTGAGAGACTGCTGAGCAGACAATTCTTCTGCCGATGGGAGAAGCAGATACACTGAAGGTTGCTTCGTGTATGAAACTGTGGGAAGAACACAATCAAATCAATACACTGATGCCGTCAATCAGAGAAAACTTTCAAGTATAACAGCAACACGATTACATTAGTATAGCGCCTTTCGGGAGGACATCCCAAGGTGCTGGACAGTGTACAGCATTTCAGACCCGAGCTGGGGTTGGGGGGAGAGGGGAGGGGAGGGAGGGTGACCAACGCCATGGCTGAAGAGGAGGGTTTTGAGGCGGAACTTGAAGAAGGCTAAGAAGGGAGCGACGTGGAGTGATTGGGGGATGGAGTTACAGAGGTTGGGGGCAGAGTGGCTGAAGGCTCTCCCGCCAATGGTGGGTCGGGTAGATCGGGGGACGTACAAGATACCGCAGAACAAGCTGAGAATAATGTGTGTCTGTTCAGTCTGTGCTCAGTGGTTTGTCATTATTATGACTGGGAACACTGGAGTGGATTGAAATTTCCCAACAGCACTTTATTATTTATACCCAGTGACCAGTGGTTTAGATGTGGCTTCCTTTTCTCCCCGAAAACTGTTTAAATATCCTCCAGGTATAATGATTAGACTATATTTTGATATTTTACATGTGAGAGAATCTGCTTATAAAATTATATCTATATACATTTTCTGGTCTTTGTGAGAGGGGACAAATCTATCGACAGACTTGTAAAACTAAGACAGTTTATAATTGTTTTCACAGATGTGTCGGTTGCCTGCATTATGGAATTACTATAAACAAATAAATCATTGATTTCCTGAACTTGGATGCTCACCGGGCTCCTTAAATATCTTTTTTCTGATGGGAGTCGGCATATCGTCATGGCTGACAATGCAGAAGTATACTTTCCCACTGGTCCAGTCTTGTGTAGAAATGTTTAGTTTACTGATCACTTCCTGAGGCCCAGTGGCAGACGGTTTCCCATATCCAGACTGTAAATGTGTCTGTTCTTGTGTCCAAGTCACGTTGACGTCATGTGGTGCATTCGCCACGACACATGTCAGCGTTACAATGGGTTCCATCAAAACCTGTTTCGGTGAAGGCGGCAGGAAAGAGATCTTGACAGGTTCAGGAGGATCACAATCTAGAAAAGGAAAAGAAACTTGAAACCCAAATAACAGGCAATATCCAGGATTTCATATTTGTTCAAGTTAAACAATACTGTACATGAATATTCCCATTACTTTCTTTGAGTTACTTTTTCATGACTCCAAACTGACAATGCAATGGTCGGGAGGCGGGTGCACAAAAAATAAGCAAAATGGTATTGAGAGCCTCATTGACAGGCATTCACGGTGTCCATCAGGACAAGGGAAATGTTTACAAAACTCGGTTTACCGCTGGATTTATTAACGGCTCTGGTCAGGGTCTTCAGTGGGAAAGTTTCATGTCCGACCACACAGGAGTAGGAATAGCCTCTGTCCCAATCTCCGGCTGAGATGGATAACATGCTGTACGTGGAGTAATCTGCACTGTCTGCCATCAACTCAGTGTTCTTGTATTTGTTGGCATCAATCAACTGGTCATTCACAGTCCACTCCACAAAGATCTCTTTGGGAGCGAAGTTCTTCACCAGGCAACTGAGGGTGAGAGACTGCTGAGCAGACAATTCTTCTGCCGATGGGAGAAGCAGATACACTGAAGGTTGCTTCGTGTATGAAACTGTGGGAAGAACACAATCAAATCAATACACTGATGCCGTCAATCAGAGAAAACTTTCAAGTATAACAGCAACACGATTACATTAGTATAGCGCCTTTCGGGAGGACATCCCAAGGTGCTGGACAGTGTACAGCATTTCAGACCCGAGCTGGGGTTGGGGGGAGAGGGGAGGGGAGGGAGGGTGACCAACGCCATGGCTGAAGAGGAGGGTTTTGAGGCGGAACTTGAAGAAGGCTAAGAAGGGAGCGACGTGGAGTGATTGGGGGATGGAGTTACAGAGGTTGGGGCAGAGTGGCTGAAGGCTCTCCCGCCAATGGTGGGTCGGGTAGATCGGGGGACGTACAAGATACCGCAGAACAAGCTGAGAATAATGTGTGTCTGTTCAGTCTGTGCTCAGTGGTTTGTCATTATTATGACTGGGAACACTGGAGTGGATTGAAATTTCCCAACAGCACTTTATTATTTATACCCAGTGACCAGTGGTTTAGATGTGGCTTCCTTTTCTCCCGAAAACTGTTTAAATATCCTCCAGGTATAATGATTAGACTATATTTTGATATTTTACATGTGAGAGAATCTGCTTATAAAATTATATCTATATACATTTTCTGGTCTTTGTGAGAGGGGACAAATCTATCGACAGACTTGTAAAACTAAGACAGTTTATAATTGTTTTCACAGATGTGTCGGTTGCCTGCATTATGGAATTACTATAAACAAATAAATCATTGATTTCCTGAACTTGGATGCTCACCGGGCTCCTTAAATATCTTTTTTCTGATGGGAGTCGGCATATCGTCATGGCTGACAATGCAGAAGTATACTTTCCCACTGGTCCAGTCTTGTGTAGAAATGTTTAGTTTACTGATCACTTCCTGAGGCCCAGTGGCAGACGGTTTCCCATATCCAGACTGTAAATGTGTCTGTTCTTGTGTCCAAGTCACGTTGACGTCATGTGGTGCATTCGCCACGACACATGTCAGCGTTACAATGGGTTCCATCAAAACCTGTTTCGGTGAAGGCGGCAGGAAAGAGATCTTGACAGGTTCAGGAGGATCACAATCTAGAAAAGGAAAAGAAACTTGAAACCCAAATAACAGGCAATATCCAGGATTTCATATTTGTTCAAGTTAAACAATACTGTACATGAATATTCCCATTACTTTCTTTGAGTTACTTTTTCATGACTCCAAACTGACAATGCAATGGTCGGGAGGCGGGTGCACAAAAAATAAGCAAAATGGTATTGAGAGCCTCATTGACAGGCATTCACGGTGTCCATCAGGACAAGGGAAATGTTTACAAAACTCGGTTTACCGCTGGATTTATTAACGGCTCTGGTCAGGGTCTTCAGTGGGAAAGTTTCATGTCCGACCACACAGGAGTAGGAATAGCCTCTGTCCCAATCTCCGGCTGAGATGGATAACATGCTGTACGTGGAGTAATCTGCACTGTCTGCCATCAACTCAGTGTTCTTGTATTTGTTGGCATCAATCAACTGGTCATTCACAGTCCACTCCACAAAGATCTCTTTGGGAGCGAAGTTCTTCACCAGGCAACTGAGGGTGAGAGACTGCTGAGCAGACAATTCTTCTGCCGATGGGAGAAGCAGATACACTGAAGGTTGCTTCGTGTATGAAACTGTGGGAAGAACACAATCAAATCAATACACTGATGCCGTCAATCAGAGAAAACTTTCAAGTATAACAGCAACACGATTACATTAGTATAGCGCCTTTCGGGAGGACATCCCAAGGTGCTGGACAGTGTACAGCATTTCAGACCCGAGCTGGGGTTGGGGGGAGAGGGGAGGGGAGGGAGGGTGACCAACGCCATGGCTG
>NW_024704824.1:37453-66193 GCF_018977255.1 Callorhinchus milii
GAGGAGGGGTGATGACAGCGGTTTTGGGGGGGGACAGGGACTGATCCAGAGGAGAGGGACTGGTTGATGATATCAGCCATGAGTGGGCAGAGGAGGGGGAGCTGGTCACCAGCAAGTTGGTGGGGGGGGGGTCGAGGCAGCAGGTGGTGGGTTTCATTGAAGTGATGGCGGGTGAGAGGGGGGAGGGAGGAAGGAAGGAATGTAGGATGGGGGTCACGGTAGGAGCTGATGATGGGGAGCGTGTGTGAGGGGTGGCGTTGGGTGACGAGAGGCAGGAGGATGCGGATGAGGGGAGCAGCGGGTAGAGTGGGGGGGAGACATAGCGAGTGGAGGCTCGGGTCGGGGCGGCAGCCGAAACGCGCACAAAGAGACCGGGAGCGAGCGATCAGCGGGACGGCATCAGCCCGCAGGCCGGGATCGGCGGTGACAATGTCTCCTGACTCCGCTCCCCGAGTGAGTGGCTCCTCTCTGGGCTTCACACCCGCTGCCCTACTCGGCCTCGGCTCAGCCCCGCGCTGTCCTGACTCCGCTCCCCCAGCGAGAGGCTCCTCTCTGGGCTTCACACCCGCTGCCCCCTAGGCCTCGGCTCAGCCCGCGCTGTCCTGACTCCGCTCCCCCAGCGAGAGGCTCCTCTCTGGGCTTCACACCCGCTGCCCCACTAGGCCTCGGCTCAGCCCCGCGCTGTCCTGACTCCGCTCCCCCAGCGAGAGGCTCCTCTCTGGGCTTCACACCCGCTGCCCCACTAGGCCTCGGCTCAGCCCCGCGCTGTCCTGACTCCGGTCCACAGTGAAGAGGCGGTACATTACAATGGGTTATTGACGGTTTGGTGGTGTTTTTTTGCTGTAGTTACACCTCGTGGCCACCGAGTCAAAGTGGCGCCGTGGGATCGCGCGTCACAGAGCACCACCGAACACACTGCAGTTACACCTGGTGGCCACGCCGGCTGACCGTGGCGCTGTGGCATTCTGCGCCACAGATCAAGTACGGAGCCAAACGGCGCGAACAAAATAAAGACACAGAGAAAGGTAATCAACAGCAACAACATTACATTTTTATAGCACCGAGTCCTCCCACTCAGTCCTCCCAAATGGTGTCCTCCCACAGGAGTCCTCCCAGATGAGTAGAGATGAAGATGAAATGTCTGTCTGTGGGTCAATCCACATTCCATATTGGATCCTTTGGTTGCAAGTGAAGCTGCAACGGGTGCAGCTCGTTATTCAATGAAGTAGAAAACAAACCACGAAAGGCCTGTGAGTTCCAAAGAGTTTAATGGTAATGGTGGGGCAGATAGAGCAGTGGGATATGAAACAGGCCAATTGTCACTGAGCAAAGGGAGCAGCCGGTCACTGTGGATGAAGGAAATCGCAAAGGGAAGAGAGGAAAGTGCTTGAAAGAAGTTACTTGACAGAGACTTCACTGCATTTCAAAGTGAAGTATCCGAAGTGTTTAGAAATGTTCTCCAGATATGCAACTGCCAAATAGAACGAGTTGTATGTATTAATATGACTCTATATTCTGCCATCTCTGATTTACCAATCACAGCCACTTGAGGTGACCCAACAGTTGCTGTTGGTGTGAAGGGGAATAATGTATGAAAGGTCCGGCTGTGGGCCCCACGGTGTGAGAGCAGGAAGCTGCTCACTGACTGACTGCACACAATCACAGTTGTGCTCTGAGTTTCTGCCCCACCTGAAGGCGGTGTGAATCATTCTGTGTGAAGCGTCTTTCAAGCAAGAAGACTTTAGATATAAAAAGCAGGAACTTGTTTAGCATTTTGCTCATGAGCTGTTCTGCAACATGAACTATTCCATCACATCCACAAACAATCATTTCCTGTGAATTCGAAGTCTTGAATAGCAAATAACAAAAACAACAAAAACAAGATTCCATTTATAAAGCGCCTTTCACGTCAGGAGGACGTCCCAAGGCGCTGCACAGTTGTGTCATGACCCGAGCATTGGGGGGAAATGGTCAGGGTGAGGGGAGGGAAGGGAGGGAGCGAGGAGGGGGGAAATGGTCAGGGTGAGGGGAGGGAAGGGAGCGAGGAGGGGGAAGAGAGTCGACCCCAAACAATATAGAAATATTTAAAACAGAGAACTCTCCATCATTTCTATTGTTTGCTGAGTAAAGTCAGCGCCTCTTAATTATTGTGTATGTAAGAATACGACAAACGATGCAGAAAATGTGTTGACAAAGTCAACCGGCCAATAAGAAGTGATATCACAAGCTGAGTGTAAGAGGCACTGCATATTATTCTCTGGGTGATTAGGCTGTATATCTGTGCCACATTACACCAGCGATGCACTGCACAATATTAACTGTCCACTGTTCAGATACTCTCCAACACTTGGTGCGGTTTTCACATTGAGACTGTATGAACATAAGGAATGAACAGCCTAATGAGGCCATAGACACAGTTATTTGGGACGTTGGGAAGAGGAAAGAACTGATATTTAATAATCCAGGACATGAAGATACATGGTTTGAAATCATGAGCCATATATTATATGAAGCCCTTTGAGACGCGTAGAAGATGTGAAAAGGTCCTATATCAAATGCAAGGATTATTACTATTATTATTATGTCTTGATGCCCATTTGGGACATGAATTCAAGATTGGAATACAAAAATCAGCAGACAATCTGGTGGGAGACCAGAACATTGCTAAACCACAGGAAATAATATTTTAATTAAGGCACAATATAAATTTTTGCCCACTTAATACAGTTACCAAGCATTAAAGTGCTTGAGGAGTTTCAATAATGTAGTAAGGCATTATGTGAAATGCAAGAAATATTATAATAATTATTATAAGAAGATAAGAAAATCAGAATTGCTCGATGAAAGAATACCAAGGTCCATCTGGTTCACCTTCCACTATCCTGGCAGTCGCATGCATATGTTATGTCCTAAACAATGTACTGTGTCACACAACATTATTTCTAAAAAGTAACATATCTCATTTATTTTTACAAGAATCAACACTTTCTCCTTCCATCATCTCCCCCCCCTTTAACTGAAATAATGTTCCAGCAGATTTGTTTTGCATTTACCGCCTCCTCCACACACACTGCAAACACACACACACATACGTTGAAGAAAGGAATTTGCGAAGCTTGAGGGTCAGCGAGAGGGCTAATACTATTGAGACTTATATTAATATTAATTTGCTGTAAAGGCAGAATGTAAAGGTACAGTTATTGCTCTGTGCAGGTCAGAGGGAATGTCACACGTGACTCCCCTCAGTCCTGCAGCTATTGGTGGGTTCTCCACCCCCTGCCCCACTGCCCCGTTATATACCGGTCACTGGGGACTGAGGCCATCTGTACGGCAGCTCTTTGGCCCTCGGTTATTCGGTTCAAGTCTCAGTTCTGACAAGTGCCCAGAAACATGAGGTCCCTGATTTCTCTCAGTCTGCTGCTGGCTGTCTTCTCCCGTGAGTGCTATTATTCTGACAGTCTCACTCTTCCTGTGTCGGTGTTATTCTCTCTGCAATGTCACACAGTCATTAATCTTCTCTCATTTATTCTTTACAGGTGTCCAGGCCGATGTGGTGCTGACACAGCCGCCGTCTCAAACTGGAAACCTGGCCATCCCCTGAGACTGACCTGTAAAACCAGCGGGATTGATCTCAGCAGGTATGCCATGAGCTGGGTCCGGCAGGTTCCTGGGAAGGGGCTGGAATGGCTCCTCATGTATTACAACTCATCCAGCAATGCATTTGCGCCTGGGATTGAAGACCGTGTCACTGTCATCAAAGAGAATTCCAATAACATCTTTGACTTGATCATCAAAAGTGGACGACACCGCCATCTATTACTGTGCAAGAGGGTCACAGTGAGAGGAAACGGGGCTGAACTCCTACAAATACACAAGGGGAGGAAAGGCAGCCCCTCCCACCCTAAACTGCCTGACAGTCATGGTGTCAATGCTGTGTCTGGAGCGAAGATTAAAGGAAAAGCTTCAAATGGATTTCTTCTCATGTTAAACCTACACAGTGAGTCGTGGTTTGATGGGGCGAATGACCTGCTTATTGGTGCTGTAATATTCTGGGATTTCAGTTGGTAAGTGACACTGTGCTGTTTGAGGCGGGAAGGACTGCGATAGGAGACTGGCGATGTGACGGTTCACAGATATCCTCTTGTTAGAAACTGAGCTGTTGGAGAGATTTGTTTTCTGTTTCTGTGGCTATGAAGGAAGTATTAGATAGACTCGATGTCATGTCACAGGGGAATAGGCCATTTCAGTGAATTATGGCAGTCAGTATTGAGCAGACATTGAGGGCAGTATTTGTATGGGACTGTGTCACTGTGTATACAGGGGTCACAATGCTGCACACAGCCATCTCCTCATACAAAAACCCGAGCCAGAGAGGCTGCTCACCCTGTCATCACTGAAACATCCACAGCCTCCAAATAAATGTTACAGAGAGTGGATCCTTCTCATAAATGTATTTAACAGATGAATTCAGAATGATTTAGATTACAGGACGGTATTAAACAAGACTGACGTCTGTGGAGCTGCTTTAACATTAATCCAAAGTCTCTAATAAACATAAGGATTTATTCTGAGTGAAACATCACATGAAGCCTCAATGGTGAATCTGAGCCGAGGTCCAGTCAGTGTCTGATATTCCAGTCAATATTTGTTAGTTTATCCTGTGCAGGAGTTTGTGTCACAGTGTGTATCACTGTGATACTGGAACCACAGCATTAACTGTCAATACAAAAACCCTTCAACACCAAACCAGCTCATGTCTCTCACTGTTCGCTTGTGTGGCCACTTAATGTGCAGGGATTTGGTATGTTTAAAATGCCGCCTTCCACTGAGGATTTTACCAGATTTTAATAGACATAAAACATTTATTCTTCAATCTGTTGGTACAAGAAAAGGTGTTTGACATGAACACAGCAAACTGGCAAAGACACAAACATTTAAAGGACAGTTATTCACTCACAATGCTGACATTGTTTTATATGTTTGTTTGATTCACTTTAACAACTACTTAATGTAATGAATTCCGCGTTGCCAGGCTATCTCGGAGTTTAATGCATGTTAAAGGGGTTTCCCTGATATCGCTTTCAACAGCCACTGTTGATTTATGGATTATTCATTGTTGGTGATATTTTTGGTGGTTAGTGAATGTACAGCTGAGGTTACACTGATGGACTTTGTGCAGTGTCTGATCGCGGTGACTGGAGGTTGGTAGTTTTCAGGAATTGTATAAAAGTGTTTGAAACTATGTTGGGAATCAGGGCCGGATTGTTGTTGGATGAGCGATGGGAAGGTTATCTGATCGATTCCAATGTGTATTTCAATCCTTTATTTAACATAAGGACCGCGGCTGCAGTTTAAAGTGTCTCAATCTGGGGGAGGGGGTGAGTCTGAGAGTAAAGCGGGTTTATACTGCTGGGATGTGATTGTAAACATAGCAGCTCAATCTGCACGGATGTTACAGCAATAATAGTGAAGGTTTTTATTTTAATTAATATCAGCATTAATGTGCTGCTCACAGTCTCGTTGCCTCAGCTGCTCCTCACACCAGTCATGGTTTAGTGGGCGAGAGTTAGAGCTCAGACATGATTTCAATTAATCTTAACAGCAATTGAATGAACATGACCGCACTTCCTCACAGTGCACAGATCTCCTCTCAAACACTAAGAGGATCATGACTCTGATGGCATTTACACAGTTATTTTGTTCTGCACCATGACCGGGTGTCTTTAACATTAGCTTTGCTCTGCTGGAGAAACGCCGCCCTCCTGAAGATCATCAAGTGGATGATCAGTTGGGCCAACACAAAAAAATAGTTTCTCTTGTATAAAAGTAATGACAAAAATTACAAACACATTAAGAATATATTTCTCTTTAAATATCTTCTGTGAAAACCCAGCCAGCATACATACACAGGCATGCACACAGTCATTCACGATAACAAAATAATTATTGCTCAAGGTATGGTGCCTATCATGTCCGTGAGATGTCTCAAAGCGCATCACAAGATATAATGTAAAGTGAATTGACTGTATTTCATGGGCTAAATGCAGAAGCCCAGTTGAGTTCAACAATGTCTCACAAATAGGCGTAGAGAGATTGGCCAATTTTTGTTTAGATGGTTGTTGACCAGGACAACGAGAGAGAGATAGAGACTCACTTCTGTTTTTGAATACTGCCATGGGATCCTTAAATAGCAACTTGGTTTAACATATCAATACGTACATACACACACCACACACACACATTCATACATGCACACACACACACACATATACATACATAGATACATAACAATAATAATGCATTTGATAGAGTGCTTTTCATATCTTTGAGACGTCTCAAAGCGCTTCACAGTATATTGTATAGTAAATTGCTGTATATTTGTGGGTTAAACGTGGCAGCCAAATGCGCACAGCAGTTTACCACAAACAGTCAAAATTGAAGCAGCCAATTTTATTGTTTTATTTTTTTTCTTGAGGCATTAGAATCAGGCGTGTGGAGTAAGGAAACTTCCCCAGGGTTTCACTCTGATGGAAATCAAACCCAGGTTTCTCGCTTGTAAGGCGAGTGCATAAATACATACCTACATGCGTGCATACAAAGATACATACACACCGGCACACACACACACCGCACATATACATGCATACTTTGACTTGGGTAACAGTTTTGCTTCAGTTTATCTGTGTCTGAAAAAATTGTAGAAGAGTAGTATCTCAAATCTAACTTTCCTCTTGGTTTCCAGCTGTAACTACCCCTCCCAGTCTTTACGCCCTGCTGCCATACTGTGGACAATCCTCTTCTGGAGGCTCAGTGACTGTTGGGTGTCTGGCCTCCAGCTACAGCCCCGATCCCGCCATCTTCACCTGGACATCAAATGAACATCTCATCACTGACCAAGTCAAGACGTATCCCTCAGTGCTCAACAAGAATGGTCTCTACACTCTGAGCAGCCAGTTAACAATCGCTGAATCCCAGCTGGACAACATCCATTGTAAGGTTGCACATAAAAGCAACACATGGCCACCCGTGGAGATCCCCATGCCAGGTCAGTGTTGTTCGCCAACGTACAGGACAATCAAACATGTTGCTCCCATATCATTCAGGGAAGAACACTCAACATTGTAGGTGTTATGTGAACACTCCCATCACAGAGAATCTGCAATGTCCTGATGATGTTACCCTCTTTTCCCAAGTGCTGCGTTACCCGGAGATAATGGGCAGTAATGAACAGACAGAAAGGACTCCAACCAGTTCAGTGCACCAGGGAAGATAGGGGAGCAGCCTGACAGGAAACAGATACAACACAAACTAGAGAGAGGGAAGGTGGGACTCTGAGAAGGAGAGCGAGCGAGCTTTGGAGAGCAAGGATTGGGCAATCCTCAATGATAGGCAACATGGCAGGGAAGAACAGAAGAGTTTTCAACGCTAAGCCCACTTTAGAGTCGAGTGCAATATATCAGATGTAATGATTGAGGAGATTGCAATGATTCTCTCTCTAAATGGAGTCTTTAGTGGAAAGATTGAAAGAGATAAGTCAATGAGAGAGGAGTATCCACCCCGTGGCTGAGGTCAATGTCTATTTCAATATGAATATCAATTTCACAACAAAAATATTTCCCTCAAACAAAACATAACTTGTTATTAAATGTCTTGCAGTTCCCCAGAAACCGTTGCCCCCAGTTGTTATCATCACACAGTTTTCCCCGGAGGACATTGCAATGCGCAAACCGACCACTGCTATCTGCTTCATATACGGTTTCCGTCCGGACAGTCTCAGGGTTGAGTGGCTGAAGGACTGGCAGCCCATACACTCAGGTGTTGTGACCTCTCCCTCGGTTGAAAACAATGGGACATTCAGCACCAGCAGCCGTCTGACTGTCCCCGCCAGAGAGGGGAAGAGCGACTCGGTTTACACCTGCAAGGTGACCCATCAGCCCTCCCACACCATCACTGTCAAGAACATCACCAATTGCCAAGGTAGGAGGTACAGCACCAGCTGATACACACGCCAACAACAGGGCTCTCAGTTTCCTTGCAAATGTCCACTTGTGGGAGCTCTGGGTCACTTTGGGTTGAACTCCTTTTGTATATTTCATTGGGATCAATGCACATGTGAGCCTTGAACCAAAGTTGATGGATGTGTACAACATGAGGAAATCGGGACCCGATCCTCACTGTGTTATCAGGAGATGGCCAGGCAGCCGCACTGTGTGGCTCTGTTTCTGATCTGCTGCTCAAGGGGAGATCTGGCTTCTCAATACCACTTTCCTTACTTTTTGTGCAACCGCCGCCCTACTAATGCATTGTCAGTTTTGAGTCATGAAAAAGTAACTCAACTAAAGAATGTGGGAATGTTCATGTACAGTATTTTTTACTTTGATATGAAATCCTGGATATCGGCTGTTATTTGTGTTTCAAGTTTCCTTTCCTTTTCCAGGTTGTGAAACTCCTGAACCTGTCAAGGTCTCTTTCCTGCCGCCTTCACCGAAACAGGTTTTGATGGAACCCATTGTAACGCTGACATGTGTCGTGGCGAATGCACCACATGACGTCAGCGTGACTTGGACACAAGAAAAGACACATTTACAGTCTGGATATGGGAAACCGTCTGCCACTGGGCCTCAGGAAGTGATCAGTAAACTAAACATTTCTACACAAGACTGGACCGGTGGGAAAGTATACTTCTGCATTGTCAGCCATGACGATATACCGACTCCCATCAGAAAAAAGATATTTAAGGATCCAGGTGAGCATCCAAGTTCAGGAAATAAATTATTTATTTCTTTATAGTATTCCATAATATAGGCAACAGATAATCTGTGAAACAATTATAAACTGTCTGTCTGTTTTGAATTCTGTCGATAGATTTGTCCCCTCTAACAAAGGCTAGAAAGTATATATAGATATAATTTTATAAGCAGATTCTCTCACATTAATTGTATCAAAAAAAATCTAATCAGTATACCTCGGGGCTATTTAAACAGGTTTTCGTTGAGAAAAGGAAGCCACATCTAAACCACTGGTCACTGGGTATAAATAATAAAATGCTGTTGGGAAACTTCAATCCACTTCAGTGTTCCCAGTCATAATAATCACAAACCACTGAGCACAGACTGAACAGACACACACTTTACTCTCAGCTTGTTCTGCGGTATTTTGTACTTGAAGGCTTTCTCTGATTGACGGCATCAGTGTTTTGATTTGATTGTGTTCTTCCCACAGTTTCATACACGAAGCAACCTTCAGTGTATCTGCTTCTCCCATCGGCAGAAGAATTGTCTGCTCAGCAGTCTCTCACCCTCAGTTGCCTGGTGAAGAACTTCGCTCCCAAAGAGATCTTTGTGGAGTGGACTGTGAATGACCAGTTGATTGATGCCAACAAATACAAGAACACTGAGTTGATGGCAGACAGTGCAGATTACTCCACGTACAGCATGTTATCCATCTCAGCCGGAGATTGGGACAGAGGCTATTCCTACTCCTGTGTGGTCGGACATGAAACTTTCCCACTGAAGACCCTGACCAGAGCCGTTAATAAATCCAGCGGTAAACCGAGTTTTGTAAACATTTCCCTTGTCCTGATGGACACCGTGAATGCCTGTCAATGAGGCTCTCAATACCATTTTGCTTATTTTTTGTGCACCCGCCTCCCGACCATTGCATTGTCAGTTTGGAGTCATGAAAAAGTAACTCAAAGAAAGTAATGGGAATATTCATGTACAGTATTGTTTAACTTGAACAAATATGAAATCCTGGATATTGCCTGTTATTTGGGTTTCAAGTTTCTTTTCCTTTTCTAGATTGTGATCCTCCTGAACCTGTCAAGATCTCTTTCCTGCCGCCTTCACCGAAACAGGTTTTGATGGAACCCATTGTAACGCTGACATGTGTCGTGGCGAATGCACCACATGACGTCAACGTGACTTGGACACAAGAACAGACACATTTACAGTCTGGATATGGGAAACCGTCTGCCACTGGGCCTCAGGAAGTGATCAGTAAACTAAACATTTCTACACAAGACTGGACCGGTGGGAAAGTATACTTCTGCATTGTCAGCCATGACGATATGCCGACTCCCATCAGAAGAAAGATATTTAAGGAGCCCGGTGAGCATCCAAGTTCAGGAAATAAACCATTTATTTGTTTATTGTAATTTCTTTATAGAGGCAACAGATAAAATTCTGAAAACAATTATTAATTGTCTGTCTCTGTTTATAATTCTGTCGATAGTTTTGTCACATCGAACAAATGCCGTAAAATATTTTTAGATATAAGCTGATAAGCAGATACTCTGACATGAATAATATAAAAAATAACTTCATCATTACACCTGAGGATATTTTAACAGGTTTTCGTGGAGTAAAGGAAGCCACATCTAAGCCACTGAGTGCAAATCAAGTTAATCCCAAATTCTGTTGGGAGTTTTCAATCCACTCCAGTGTTCCCAGCCACACCAACAATTATAAACCACTGCGCACAGACTGAGCAGAGACACACTTTACTCTCAGCTTGTTCAGCGGTATCTTGTGCTTGAAGGCTTTCTCTGATTGACGGCATCAGTGTATTGATTTGATTTTATTGTTTCCACAGTTGAGTACATGAAACAACCTTCAGTGTATCTGCTTCTCCCATCGGCAGAAGAATTGTCTGCTCAGCAGTCTCTCACCCTCAGTTGCCTGGTGAAGAACTTCGCTCCCAAAGAGATCTTTGTGGAGTGGACTGTGAATGACCAGTTGATTGATGCCAACAAATACAAGAACACTGAGTTGATGGCAGACAGTGCAGATTACTCCACGTACAGCATGTTATCCATCTCAGCCGGAGATTGGGACAGAGGCTATTCCTACTCCTGTGTGGTCGGACATGAAACTTTCCCACTGAAGACCCTGACCAGAGCCGTTAATAAATCCAGCGGTAAACCGAGTTTTGTAAACATTTCCCTTGTCCTGATGGACACCGTGAATGCCTGTCAATGAGGCTCTCAATACCATTTTGCTTATTTTTTGTGCACCCGCCTCCCGACCATTGCATTGTCAGTTTGGAGTCATGAAAAAGTAACTCAAAGAAAGTAATGGGAATATTCATGTACAGTATTGTTTAACTTGAACAAATATGAAATCCTGGATATTGCCTGTTATTTGGGTTTCAAGTTTCTTTTCCTTTTCTAGATTGTGATCCTCCTGAACCTGTCAAGATCTCTTTCCTGCCGCCTTCACCGAAACAGGTTTTGATGGAACCCATTGTAACGCTGACATGTGTCGTGGCGAATGCACCACATGACGTCAACGTGACTTGGACACAAGAACAGACACATTTACAGTCTGGATATGGGAAACCGTCTGCCACTGGGCCTCAGGAAGTGATCAGTAAACTAAACATTTCTACACAAGACTGGACCAGTGGGAAAGTATACTTCTGCATTGTCAGCCATGACGATATGCCGACTCCCATCAGAAAAAAGATATTTAAGGAGCCCGGTGAGCATCCAAGTTCAGGAAATCAATGATTTATTTGTTTATAGTAATTCCATAATGCAGGCAACCGACACATCTGTGAAAACAATTATAAACTGTCTTAGTTTTACAAGTCTGTCGATAGATTTGTCCCCTCTCACAAAGACCAGAAAATGTATATAGATATAATTTTATAAGCAGATTCTCTCACATGTAAAATATCAAAATATAGTCTAATCATTATACCTGGAGGATATTTAAACAGTTTTCGGGAGAAAAGGAAGCCACATCTAAACCACTGGTCACTGGGTATAAATAATAAAGTGCTGTTGGGAAATTTCAATCCACTCCAGTGTTCCCAGTCATAATAATGACAAACCACTGAGCACAGACTGAACAGACACACATTATTCTCAGCTTGTTCTGCGGTATCTTGTACGTCCCCCGATCTACCCGACCCACCATTGGCGGGAGAGCCTTCAGCCACTCTGCCCCAACCTCTGTAACTCCATCCCCAATCACTCCACGTCGCTCCCTTCTTAGCCTTCTTCAAGTTCCGCCTCAAAACCCTCCTCTTCAGCCATGGCGTTGGTCACCCTCCCTCCCCTCCCCTCTCCCCCCAACCCCAGCTCGGGTCTGAAATGCTGTACACTGTCCAGCACCTTGGGATGTCCTCCCGAAAGGCGCTATACTAATGTAATCGTGTTGCTGTTATACTTGAAAGTTTTCTCTGATTGACGGCATCAGTGTATTGATTTGATTGTGTTCTTCCCACAGTTTCATACACGAAGCAACCTTCAGTGTATCTGCTTCTCCCATCGGCAGAAGAATTGTCTGCTCAGCAGTCTCTCACCCTCAGTTGCCTGGTGAAGAACTTCGCTCCCAAAGAGATCTTTGTGGAGTGGACTGTGAATGACCAGTTGATTGATGCCAACAAATACAAGAACACTGAGTTGATGGCAGACAGTGCAGATTACTCCACGTACAGCATGTTATCCATCTCAGCCGGAGATTGGGACAGAGGCTATTCCTACTCCTGTGTGGTCGGACATGAAACTTTCCCACTGAAGACCCTGACCAGAGCCGTTAATAAATCCAGCGGTAAACCGAGTTTTGTAAACATTTCCCTTGTCCTGATGGACACCGTGAATGCCTGTCAATGAGGCTCTCAATACCATTTTGCTTATTTTTTGTGCACCCGCCTCCCGACCATTGCATTGTCAGTTTGGAGTCATGAAAAAGTAACTCAAAGAAAGTAATGGGAATATTCATGTACAGTATTGTTTAACTTGAACAAATATGAAATCCTGGATATTGCCTGTTATTTGGGTTTCAAGTTTCTTTTCCTTTTCTAGATTGTGATCCTCCTGAACCTGTCAAGATCTCTTTCCTGCCGCCTTCACCGAAACAGGTTTTGATGGAACCCATTGTAACGCTGACATGTGTCGTGGCGAATGCACCACATGACGTCAACGTGACTTGGACACAAGAACAGACACATTTACAGTCTGGATATGGGAAACCGTCTGCCACTGGGCCTCAGGAAGTGATCAGTAAACTAAACATTTCTACACAAGACTGGACCAGTGGGAAAGTATACTTCTGCATTGTCAGCCATGACGATATGCCGACTCCCATCAGAAAAAAGATATTTAAGGAGCCCGGTGAGCATCCAAGTTCAGGAAATCAATGATTTATTTGTTTATAGTAATTCCATAATGCAGGCAACCGACACATCTGTGAAAACAATTATAAACTGTCTTAGTTTTACAAGTCTGTCGATAGATTTGTCCCCTCTCACAAAGACCAGAAAATGTATATAGATATAATTTTATAAGCAGATTCTCTCACATGTAAAATATCAAAATATAGTCTAATCATTATACCTGGAGGATATTTAAACAGTTTTCGGGGAGAAAAGGAAGCCACATCTAAACCACTGGTCACTGGGTATAAATAATAAAGTGCTGTTGGGAAAAGGTTGTTTCGTGTATGAAACTGTGGGAAGAACACAATCAAATCAATACACTGATGCCGTCAATCAGAGAAAACTTTCAAGTATAACAGCAACACGATTACATTAGTATAGCGCCTTTCGGGAGGACATCCCAAGGTGCTGGACAGTGTACAGCATTTCAGACCCGAGCTGGGGTTGGGGGGAGAGGGGAGGGGAGGGAGGGTGACCAACGCCATGGTTGAAGAGGAGGGTTTTGAGGCGGAACTTGAAGAAGGCTAAGAAGGGAGAGACGTGGAGTGATTGGGGGATGGAGTTACAGAGGTTGGGGGCAGAGTGGCTGAAGGCTCTCCCGCCAATGGTGGGTCGGGTAGATCGGGGGACGTACAAGATATCGCAGAACAAGCTGAGAATAACGTGTGTCTGTTCAGTCTGTGCTCAGTGGTTTGTCATTATTATGACTGGGAACACTGGAGTGGATTGAGTTTTCCCAACAGCACTTTATTATATATACCCAGTGACCAGTGATTTAGATGTGGCTTCCTTTTCTCCCCGAAAACTGTTTAAATATCCTCCAGGTATAATGATTAGACTATATTTTGATATTTTACATGTGAGAGAATCTGCTTATAAAATTATATCTATATATATATTCTGGTCTTTGTGAGAGGGGAAAAATCTATCGACAGACTTGTAAAACTAAGACAGTTTATAATTGTGTTCACAGATGTGTCGGTTGCCTGCATTATGGAATTACTATAAACAAATAAATCATTGATTTCCTGAACTTGGATGCTCACCGGGCTCCTTAAATATCTTTTTTCTGATGGGAGTCGGCATATCGTCATGGCTGACAATGCAGAAGTATACTTTCCCACTGGTCCAGTCTTGTGTAGAAATGTTTAGTTTACTGATCACTTCCTGAGGCCCAGTGGCAGACGGTTTCCCATACCCAGACTGTAAATGTGTCTGTTCTTGTGTCCAAGTCACGTTGACGTCATGTGGTGCATTCGCCACGACACATGTCAGCGTTGCAATGGGTTCCATCAAAACCTGTTTCGGTGAAGGCGGCAGGAAAGAGATCTTGACAGGTTCAGGAGAATCACAATCTAGAAAAGGAAAAGAAACTTGAAACCCAAATAACAGGCAATATCCAGGATTTCATATTTGTTCAGGTTAAACAATACTGTACATGAATATTCCCATTACTTTCTTTGAGTTACTTTTTCATGACTCCAAACTGACAATGCAATGGTCGGGAGGCGGGTGCACAAAAAATAAGCAAAATGGTATTGAGAGCCTCATTGACAGGCATTCACGGTGTCCATCAGGACAAGGGAAATGTTTACAAAACTCGGTTTACCGCCGGATTTATTAACGGCTCTGGTCAGGGTCTTCAGTGGGAAAGTTTCATGTCCGACCACACAGGAGTAGGAATAGCCTCTATCCCAATCTCCGGCTGAGATGGATAACATGCTGTACGTGGAGTAATCTGCACTGTCTGCCATCAACTCAGTGTTCTTGTATTTGTTGGCATCAATCAACTGGTCATTCACAGTCCACTCCACAAAGATCTCTTTGGGAGCGAAGTTCTTCACCAGGCAACTGAGGGTGAGAGACTGCTGAGCAGACAATTCTTCTGCCGATGGGAGAAGCAGATACACTGAAGGTTGCTTCGTGTATGAAACTGTGGGAAGAACACAATCAAATCAAAACACTGATGCCGTCAATCAGAGAAAGCCTTCAAGTACAAAATACCGCAGAACAAGCTGAGAGTAAAGTGTGTGTCTGTTCAGTCTGTGCTCAGTGGTTTGCGATTATTATGACTGGGAACACTGAAGTGGATTGAAGTTTCCCAACAGCACTTTATTATTTATACCCAGTGACCAGTGGTTTAGATGTGGCTTCCTTTTCTCAACGAAAACCTGTTTAAATATCCCCGAGGTATACTGATTTGATTATTTTTGATACAATTAATGTGAGAGAATCTGCTTATAAAATTATATCTATATATACTTTCTAGCCTTTGTTAGAGGGGACAAATCCATCGACAGAATTCAAAACAGACAGACAGTTTATAATTGTTTCCACAGATTTATCTGTTGCCTATATTATGGAATAACTATAAAGAAATAAATAATTTATTTCCTGAACTTGGATGCTCACCTGGATCCTTAAATATCTTTTTTCTGATGGGAGTCGGTATATCGTCATGGCTGACAATGCAGAAGTATACTTTCCCACCGGTCCAGTCTTGTGTAGAAATGTTTAGTTTACTGATCACTTCCTGAGGCCCAGTGGCAGACGGTTTCCCATATCCAGACTGTAAATGTGTCTGTTCTTGTGTCCAAGTCACGCTGACGTCATGTGGTGCATTCGCCTCGACACATGTCAGCGTTACAATGGGTTCCATCAAAACCTGTTTCGGTGAAGGCGGCAGGAAAGAGACCTTGACAGGTTCAGGAGTTTCACAACCTGGAAAAGGAAAGGAAACTTGAAACACAAATAACAGCCGATATCCAGGATTTCATATCAAAGTAAAAAATACTGTACATGAACATTCCCACATTCTTTAGTTGAGTTACTTTTTCATGACTCAAAACTGACAATGCATTAGTAGGGCGGCGGTTGCACAAAAAGTAAGGAAAGTGGTATTGAGAAGCCAGATCTCCCCTTGAGCAGCAGATCAGAAACAGAGCCACACAGTGCGGCTGCCTGGCCATCTCCTGATAACACAGTGAGGATCGGGTCCCGATTTCCTCATGTTGTACACATCCATCAACTTTGGTTCAAGGCTCACATGTGCATTGATCCCAATGAAATATACAAAAGGAGTTCAACCCAAAGTGACCCAGAGCTCCCACAAGTGGACATTTGCAAGGAAACTGAGAGCCCTGTTGTTGGCGTGTGTATCAGCTGGTGCTGTACCTCCTACCTTGGCAATTGGTGATGTTCTTGACAGTGATGGTGTGGGTGGGCTGATGGGTCACCTTGCAGGTGTAAACCGAGTCTCTCTTCCCCTCTCTGGCGGTGCCAGTCAGACGGCTGCTGGTGCTGAATGTCCCATTGTTTTCAACCGAGGGAGAGGTCACAACACCTGAGTGTATGGGCTGCCAGTCCTTCAGCCACTCAACCCTGAGACTGTCCGGACGGAAACCGTATACGAAGCAGATAGCAGTGGTCGGTTTGCGCATTGCAATGTCCTCCGGGGAAAACTGTGTGATGATAACAACTGGGGGCAACGGTTTCTGGGGAACTGCAAGACATTTAATAACAAGTTATGTTTTGTTTGAGGGAAATATTTGTTGTTGTGAAATTGATATTCATATTGAAATAGACATTGACCTCAGCCACGGGGTGGATACTCCTCTCTCATTGACTTATCTCTTTCAATCTTTCCACTAAAGACTCCATTTAGAGAGAGAATCATTGCAATCTCCTCAATCATTACATCTGATATATTGCACTCGACTCTAAAGTGGGCTTAGCGTTGAAAACTCTTCTGTTCTTCCCTGCCATGTTGCCTATCATTGAGGATTGCCCAATCCTTGCTCTCCAAAGCTCGCTCGCTCTCCTTCTCAGAGTCCCACCTTCCCTCTCTCTAGTTTGTGTTGTATCTGTTTCCTGTCAGGCTGCTCCCCTATCTTCCCTGGTGCACCTGAACTGGTTGGAGTCCTATCTATCTGTTCATTTGTGCCCATTATCTCCGGGTAACGCAGCACTTGGGAAAAGAGGGTAACATCATCAGGACATTGCAGATTCTCTGTGATGGGAGTGTTCACATAACACCTACAATGTTGAGTGTTCTTCCCTGAATGATATGGGAGCAACATGTTTGATTGTCCTGTACGTTGGCGAACAACACTGACCTGGCATGGGGATCTCCACGGGTGGCCATGTGTTGCTTTTATGTGCAACCTTACAATGGATGTTGTCCAGCTGGGATTCAGCGATTGTTAACTGGCTGCTCAGAGTGTAGAGACCATTCTTGTTGAGCACTGAGGGATACGTCTTGACTTGGTCAGTGATGAGATGTTCATTTGATGTCCAGGTGAAGATGGCGGGATCGGGGCTGTAGCTGGAGGCCAGACACCCAACAGTCACTGAGCCTCCAGAAGAGGATTGTCCACAGTATGGCAGCAGGGCGTAAAGACTGGGAGGGGTAGTTACAGCTGGAAACCAAGAGGAAAGTTAGATTTGAGATACTACTCTTCTACAANTTTTTCAGACACAGATAAACTGAAGCAAAACTGTTACCCAAGTCAAAGTATGCATGTATATGTGCGGTGTGTGTGTGCCGGTGTGTATGTATCTTTGTATGCACGCATGTAGGTATGTATTTATGCACTCGCCTTACAAGCGAGAAACCTGGGTTTGATTTCCATCAGAGTGAAACCCTGGGGAAGTTTCCTTACTCCACACGCCTGATTCTAATGCCTCAAGAAAAAAAATAAAACAATAAAATTGGCTGCTTCAATTTTGACTGTTTGTGGTAAACTGCTGTGCGCATTTGGCTGCCACGTTTAACCCACAAATATACAGCAATTTACTATACAATATACTGTGAAGCGCTTTGAGACGTCTCAAAGATATGAAAAGCACTCTATCAAATGCATTATTATTGTTATGTATCTATGTATGTATATGTGTGTGTGTGTATGTGCATGTATGAATGTGTGTGTGTGGTGTGTGTATGTACGTATTGATATGTTAAACCAAGTTGCTATTTAAGGATCCCATGGCAGTATTCAAAAACAGAAGTGAGTCTCTATCTCTCTCTCGTTGTCCTGGTCAACAACCATCTAAACAAAAATTGGCCAATCTCTCTACGCCTATTTGTGAGACATTGTTGAACTCAACTGGGCTTCTGCATTTAGCCCATGAAATACAGTCAATTCACTTTACATTATATCTTGTGATGCGCTTTGAGACATCTCACGGACATGATAGGCACCATACCTTGAGCAATAATTATTTTGTTATCGTGAATGACTGTGTGCATGCCTGTGTATGTATGCTGGCTGGGTTTTCACAGAAGATATTTAAAGAGAAATATATTCTTAATGTGTTTGTAATTTTTGTCATTACTTTTATACAAGAGAAACTATTTTTTTGTGTTGGCCCAACTGATCATCCACTTGATGATCTTCAGGAGGGCGGCGTTTCTCCAGCAGAGCAAAGCTAATGTTAAAGACACCCGGTCATGGTGCAGAACAAAATAACTGTGTAAATGCCATCAGAGTCATGATCCTCTTAGTGTTTGAGAGGAGATCTGTGCACTGTGAGGAAGTGCGGTCATGTTCATTCAATTGCTGTTAAGATTAATTGAAATCATGTCTGAGCTCTAACTCTCGCCCACTAAACCATGATTGGTGTGAGGAGCAGCTGAGGCAATGAGACTGTGAGCAGCACATTAATGCTGATATTAATTAAAATAAAAACCTTC
The DNA here is from genome assembly GCF_018977255.1 of Callorhinchus milii. Lineage (NCBI taxonomy): Eukaryota > Metazoa > Chordata > Chondrichthyes > Chimaeriformes > Callorhinchidae > Callorhinchus > Callorhinchus milii. Next base: position 56,310 of record NW_024704824.1, read on the forward strand.
ACTATTATTGCTGTAACATCCGTGCAGATTGAGCTGCTATGTTTACAATCACATCCCAGCAGTATAAACCCGCTTTACTCTCAGACTCACCCCCTCCCCCAGATTGAGACACTTTAAACTGCAGCCGCGGTCCTTATGTTAAATAAAGGATTGAAATACACATTGGAATCGATCAGATAACCTTCCCATCGCTCATCCAACAACAATCCGGCCCTGATTCCCAACATAGTTTATAAACACTTTTATACAATTCCTGAAAACTACCAACCTCCAGTCACCGCGATCAGACACTGCACAAAGTCCATCAGTGTAACCTCAGCTGTACATTCACTGACCACCAAAAATATCACCAACAATGAATAATCCATAAATCAACAGTGGCTGTTGAAAGCGATATCAGGGAAACCCCTTTAACATGCATTAAACTCCGAGATAGCCTGGCAACGCGGAATTCATTACATTAAGTAGTTGTTAAAGTGAATCAAACAAACATATAAAACAATGTCAGCATTGTGAGTGAATAACTGTCCTTTAAATGTTTGTGTCTTTGCCAGTTTGCTGTGTTCATGTCAAACACCTTTTCTTGTACCAACAGATTGAAGAATAAATGTTTTATGTCTATTAAAATCTGGTAAAATCCTCAGTGGAAGGCGGCATTTTAAACATACCAAATCCCTGCACATTAAGTGGCCACACAAGCGAACAGTGAGAGACATGAGATGGTTTGTTGTTGAAGGGTTTTTGTATTGACAGTTAATGCTGTGGTTCCAGTATCACAGTGATACACACTGTGACACAAACTCCTGCACAGGATAAACTAACAAATATTGACTGGAATATCAGACACTGACTGGACCTCGGCTCAGATTCACCATTGAGGCTTCATGTGATGTTTCACTCAGAATAAATCCTTATGTTTATTAGAGACTTTGGATTAATGTTAAAGCAGCTCCACAGACGTCAGTCTTGTTTAATACCGTCCTGTAATATAAATCATTCTGAATTAATCTGTTAAATACCAGGTCCTTTATGAGAAGGATCTACTCTCTGTAACATTTATTTGGATGCTGTGGATGTTTCAGTGATGACAGGGGTGAGCAGCCTCTCTGGCTCGGGTTTTTGTATGAGGAGATGGCTGTGTGCAGCATTGTGACCCCCTGTATACACAGTGACATAGTCCCATACAAATACTGCCCTCAATGTCTGCTCAATACTGACTGCCATAATTCACTGAAATGGCCCATTCCCCTGTGACATGACATCGAGTCTATCTAATACTTCCTTCGTAGCCACAGAAACAGAAAACAAATTTCTCCAACAGCTCAGTTTCTAACAAGAGGATATCTGTGAACCGTCACATCGCCAGTCTCCTATCGCAGTCCTTCCCGCCTGAAACAGCACAGTGTCACTTACCAACTGAAAGCCCAGAATATTACAGCACCAATAAGCAGGTCATTCGCCCCATCAAACCACGACTCACTGTGTAGGTTTAACATGAGAAGAAGTCCATTTGAAGCTTTTCCTTTAATCTTCGCTCGAGACACAGCATTGACACCATGACTGTCAGGCAGTTTAGGGTGGGAGGGGCTGCCTTTCCTCCCCTTGTGTATTTGTAGGAGTTCAGCCCCGTTTCCTCTCACTGTGACCCTCTCGCACAGTAATAGATGGCGGTGTCGTCCACTTTTGATGAACAAGTCAAAGATGTTATTGGAATTCTCTTTGATGACAGTGACACGGTCTTCAATCCCAGGCGCAAATGCATTGCTGGATGAGTTGTAATACATGAGGAGCCATTCCATCCCCTTCCCCGGAACCTGCCGTACCCAGCTCATGGCATACCTGCTGAGATCAATCCCGCTGGTTTTACTGGTCAGTCTCAGGGGTGGCCAGGTTTCCAGTTTGAGACGGCGGCTGTGTCAGCACCACATCGGCCTGGACACCTGTAAAGAATAAATGAGAGAAGATTAATGACTGTGTGACATTGCAGAGAGAATAACACCGACACAGGAAGAGTGAGACTGTCAGAATAATAGCACTCACGGGAGAAGACAGCCAGCAGCAGACTGAGAGAAATCAGGGACCTCATGTTTCTGGGCACTTGTCAGAACTGAGACTGGAGCCGAATAACCGAGGGCCAAAGAGCTGCCGTACAGATGGCCTCAGTCCCCAGTGACCGCTATATAACGGGGCAGTGGGGCAGGGGGTGGAGAACCCACCAATAGCTGTAGGACTGAGGGGAGTCACGTGTGACATTCCCTCTGACCTGCACAGAGCAATAACTGTACCTTTACATTCTGCCTTTACAGCAAATTAATATTAATATAAGTCTCAATAGTATTAGCCCTCTCGCTGACCCTCAAGCTTCGCAAATTCCTTTCTTCAACTTATGTGTGTGTGTGTTTGCAGTGTGTGTGGAGGAGGCGGTAAATGCAAAACAAATCTGCTGGAACATTATTTCAGTTAAAGGGGGGGGAGATGATGGAAGGAGAAAGTGTTGATTCTTGTAAAAATAAATGAGATATGTTACTTTTTAGAAATAATGTTGTGTGACACAGTACATTGTTTAGGACATAACATATGCATGCGACTGCCAGGATAGTGGAAGGTGAACCAGATGGACCTTGGTATTCTTTCATCGAGCAATTCTGATTTTCTTATCTTCTTATAATAATTATTATAATATTTCTTGCATTTCACATAATGCCTTACTACATTATTGAAACTCCTCAAGCACTTTAATGCTTGGTAACTGTATTAAGTGGGCAAAAATTTATATTGTGCCTTAATTAAAATATTATTTCCTGTGGTTTAGCAATGTTCTGGTCTCCCACCAGATTGTCTGCTGATTTTTGTATTCCAATCTTGAATTCATGTCCCAAATGGGCATCAAGACATAATAATAATAGTAATAATCCTTGCATTTGATATAGGACCTTTTCACATCTTCTACGCGTCTCAAAGGGCTTCATATAATATATGGCTCATGATTTCAAATCATGTAATAATAATAATAATAATAATAATCCTTGCATTTGATATAGCGCTTTTCACGTCGGGAGGACGTCCCAAAGCGCTTCACAGAACACACTGTAAAGTGAATTGACTGTATATTTGTGGGCGAACGGGGCAGCCAATTGCGCACAGCAATGTCCCACAAACAGTCGTAGATTGAAAATGACCAATTTATTATTGTTTTTGTTTTTTGGAGGGATTATTATTAGGCGTGTGGAGTAAGGAAACTTGCCCAAGGTTTCGCCCTGTATCTTCATGTCCTGGATTATTCAATATCAGTTCTTTCCTCTTCCCAACGTCCCAAATAACTGTGTCTATGGCCTCATTAGGCTGTTCATTCCTTATGTTCATACAGTCTCAATGTGAAAACCGCACCAAGTGTTGGAGAGTATCTGAACAGTGGACAGTTAATATTGTGCAGTGCATCGCTGGTGTAATGTGGCACAGATATACAGCCTAATCACCCAGAGAATAATATGCTGTGCCTCTTACACTCAGCTTGTGATATCACTGCTTATTGCCCGGTTGCCTTTGTCAACCCATTTTCTGCATCGTTTGTCGTATTCTTACATACACAATAATTAAGAGGCGCTGACTTTACTCAGCAAACAATAGAAATGATGGAGAGTTCTCTGTTTTAAATATTTCTATATTGTTTGGGGTCGACTCTCTTCCCCCTCCTCGCTCCCTTCCCTCCCCTCAACCTAACTATTTCCCCCCTCCTCGCTCCCTCCCTTCCCTCCCCTCACCCTGACCATTTCCCCCCAATGCTTGGTTCATGACACAACTGTGCAGCGCCTTGGGACGTCCTCCTGACGTGAAAGGCGCTTTATAAATGGAATCTTGTTCTTGTTGTTTTTGTTATTTGCTATTCAAGACTTCGAATTCACAGGAAATGATTATTTGTGGATGTGATGGAACAGTTCATGTTGCAGAACAGCTCATGAGCAAATTGCTAAACAAGTTACTGCTTTTTATATCTAAAGTCTTCTTACTTGAAAGACGCTTCACACAGAATGATTCACACCGCCTTCAGGTGGGGCAGAAACTCAGAGCACAACTGTGATTGTGTGCAGTCAGTCAGTGAGCAGCTTCCTGCTCTCACACCGTGGGGCCCACAGCCGGACCTTTCATACATTATTCCCCTTCACACCAACAGCAGCGGTTGGGTCACCTCAAGTGGCTGTGATTGGTAAATCAGAGATGGCAGAATATAGAGTCATATTAATACATAAAACTCGTTCTATTTGGCAGTTTCATATCTGGAGAACATTTCTAAACACTTCGGATACTTCACTTTGAAATGCAGTGAAGTCTCTGTCAAGTAACTTCTTTCAAGCACTTTCCTCACTTCCCTTTGCGATTTCCTTCATCCACAGTGACGCTGCTCCCTTTGCTCAGTGACAATCGGCTGTTTCATATCCCACTGCTCTATCTGCCTCACCATTACCATTAAACTCTTGGAACTCACAGGCCTTTCGTGGTTTGTTTACTACTTCATTGAATAACGAGCTGTACCCGTTGCAGCTTCACTTGCAACCAAAGGATCCAATATGGAATGTAGATTGACCCACAGACAGACATTTCATCTTCATCTCTACTCATCTAGGAGGACTCCTGTGGGAGGACACCATTTGGGAGGACTGAGTGGGAGGACTCGGTGCTATAAAAATGTAATGTTGTTGCTGTTAATTACCTTTCTCTTTGTCTTTATTTTGTTCGCGCCGTTTGGCTCCGTACTTGATCTGTGGCGCAGAATGGCACAGCGCCACGGTCAGCCGGCGTGGCCACCAGGTGTAACTGCAGTGTGTTCGGTGGTGCTCTGTGACGCACGATCCCACGGCGCCACTTTGACTCGGTGGCCACGAGGTGTAACTACAGCAAAAAACACCACCAAACCGTCAATAACCCATTGTAATGTACCGCCTCTTCACTGTGGACCGGAGTCAGGACAGCGCGGGGCTGAGCCGAGGCCTAGTGGGGCAGCGGGTGTGAAGCCCAGAGAGGAGCCTCTCGCTGGGGGAGCGGAGTCAGGACAGCGCGGGGCTGAGCCGAGGCCTAGTGGGGCAGCGGGTGTGAAGCCCAGAGAGGAGCCTCTCGCTGGGGGAGCGGAGTCAGGACAGCGCGGGGCTGAGCCGAGGCCTAGTAGGGCAGCGGGTGTGAAGCCCAGAGAGGAGCCACTCACTCGGGGAGCGGAGTCAGGACAGCGCGGGGCTGAGCCGAGGCCTAGTGGGGCAGCGGGTGTGAAGCCCAGAGAGGAGCTACTCACTCGGGGAGCGGAGTCAGGAGACATTGTCACCGCCGATCCCGGCCTGCGGGCTGATGCCGTCCCGCTGATCGCTCGCTCCCGGTCTCTTTGTGCGCGTTTCGGCCGCCGCCCCGACCCGAGGCTCCACTCGCTATGTCTCCCCCCCACTCTACCCGCTGCTCCCCTCATCCGCATCCTCCTGCCTCTCGTCACCCAACGCCACCCCTCACACACGCTCCCCATCATCAGCTCCTACCGTGACCCCCATCCTACATTCCTTCCTTCCTCCCTCCCCCCTCTCACCCGCCATCACTTCAATGAAACCACCACCTGCTGCCTCGACCCCCCCCCACCAACTTGCTGGTGACCAGCTCCCCCTCCTCTGCCCACTCATGGCTGATATCATCAACCAGTCCCTCTCCTCTGGATCAGTCCCTGTCCCCCCCTCAAAACCGCTGTCATCACCCCTCCCTCCTCAAACCCCCCCTCCCATGGTCCCTCAAACCCCCACCACCTGCCGCCCTATCTCTAACCTGCCCTTCGTCGCCAAAGTCCTAGGACGCGTTGTTGTCAATCAACTCCGCGCTCACCTCTCCTCCCACTCTCCCTTCGAACCCCTCCAGTCCGGTTTCCGCCCACAGTACAGAGACTGTGAAAGTCTCAAATGACATCCTCTCCACCTGTGACCAGAACTCCCTCAGTCTCCTTGTCCTCCTGGACCTCTCCGCCGTTTTTGACACAGTCGAACACGTCATCTTCTTCCACCGCCTTTCCTCCGTCACCCACCTAAGTGGGACCGCACACGCCTGGTTCGAGTCCTATCTCACGAACCGCCAGCAGTACACCTGCACAAACAGCTTTTCCTCCCGCTCTCACCAGGTTACCTGCGGGTACCCCAAGGATCCATCCTTGGTCCCCTCCTCTTCCTAATCTATGGGGATGTCATGCGCAGACAAAGAGTACACTGCCACGTATATGCGGACGATATTTTTCCACCTCAGTTTACGACTCCCGGTCCCCTGATGTTCTGTCAGCCTGCCTGTCAAGACATCAGAGCTGGATGAGCGCGAATTTCCTTCAGCCAAATGTTGACAAGATGGAAGCCATAATCTTTGGCTCTCGTCAACGTCTAAAATCAAATGGTTCTCACCTCCTCCACCCACCCGACCTCCCCCTAAAACTCTCCAAACCCGTATGCAACCTAGGCGTCAGGTTCAACCCCCACATCCGGTCCCTCACCAGCACCGCTTTCTTCCACCTCCGACACATCGCCCATCTCACCAAGACCTCACTTCAAAAGCTGCTGAAACCCTGGTCCATGCCTTTGTCACCTCTCGGCAGGACTATTCACTTGTCACACCATCAAAGAAAAACAGTAAATTAGAGGGCAAGACTAACTCTTCATGAACCCATGTTGGCTATCATTTACAACGTTTCTATCCAGGTGCTCCATGATTTTATCCTCAATAAGTGTCTCCATAATTTTGCATTTTGCATTCTTTGTATCCAAACATAACCATCTTTCCATTTCAGTTCCTTAGGAAGCAGGAGCCATTCTCCTAAGCAGTTATCAGGGGAATTATCGTGAATTAACCAATATTGTCTATCATTTATGATTTTATTTTTATCCAGAAGCTCCATGAATTTTTACTTAGTCAGATTCTCCATAATGTTACCCACAATGGACGTTAAAACTCACTGGTCTTTAGTTTCCTGGTTGTTATCTTTCTTAAAAATAGGAGTAACATCTGCCTTTCTCCAGTCCTCCAGCACCTTTCTTGTATTAAATAATTTTTGAAAGCTTTGTACCAGCGTTTCTGTGACTTCTTCTCCTGGTTCCTTTAAGATATTCAGATGCAATTTATCCGGCCCCTGAGATTTATTTACCCTGGTTTTACACAGCTGTTTGGCAACCATGTTGGTAGTGATATTAGTATTGCAATTTTTCCTTGCGACATCCTTGAGTTTTATTTCCAGATCTGATAGGTTACCCGTCTACTCTTTGATAAAGACTGATGAAAAAAAAACACGTCATTATCACTATTGCAGCCGGTGCAGCATTATTTGTCATGTTCTCTCCTGAACCTATCGTCAGTGGCCCCACTGCATTATTGGTTTTCTTTTATTCTTATTGTACCTAAAAAAATGTTTTGTTATTATCCGTCACATCTCCAGCGGGAGATGGCGGTGGGAGGTGACCACACGCACGTCCAAAGGGGAAGGTCTTCAGGGAGGGGTTTGAGAGTGGGGAGGGAGGGGGCAATGTGGAGGGATTGAGGGAGAGTCACAGAGTTTCAGGGGGGAGCGGCTTTGCTCCCCGGTTTTGTTGGAACCCACCGCCCCCTTTTTTACGCCACTATCACCTCTTTAACCATCAACTAACACATCCTCTCCTTTGCCTTCTTTCTTGTCTTCTCTGTGTTCCTTGTCCTGCCGCCCCCTCTCAACTTGTCCTTCAGAGCCTCTCCCTCCCAACATGGCCCAGTTCTGACGAAGGGTCGTGGACCCCAAACGCGGACTCCCTTTCCTTTCTCCATAGCCGCTGCCTGACCTGCTGAGCTTTCCCGCTCTCTCTCTCTCTCTCTCTCTGTTGTTGTGCCCCTCACTATTACTGTGTGTGAGTGTGTAAATGACAGCCTCACTATTGCTATTCAGTGTGTGTGGCGGTACAGTGTCACTGACCATCACTGACCGCTCCTCTCGCGCTGACCATCACTGACTATGGCTCCGCGTCTCCCGCTTTTATAGCCTCTGGAGTTCCGGTTGCCGTCACGCATGCGCACTGGCTCCTCACCCCTGGTCCCGCTCGAGCGCGCGCCTGCGCACTTCCCCCTTTCTCCAACCGTCACTCCCCGCGCGCCTCCCACCCCGCCCCCGCCTCGCCATTGGTTGGTTTGTCCCGCCCCGCCCTTCGCGCACGCGCAACTCTCGCCGCCCCTCGCGCTACTCCTGTCTCGGGAGGTGACCGTTGGTCTTCGCTCCGCGCGCGCAGCACTTTCCCGCCCATTGTGTCGACGGGACGACGTCCGCCTTCACTCCGACCCCATAACTGGTGATGAGTTACTGTGATCTGCGCTATTCTACACACTGTGTGTTAATATATATTATTATGGCACTGACCGTCACTGAGCCGCACCGCCCCCTCTCTCTCCTCTCACTCTCCCCCCTTCCCCTCAGCCTCTCCCACACTCACTCTCTCCTCCCTCCCCCCTTCCTCTCAACTTCTCTCCCACTCTCTCTCTATATATATATGCGTTCCCTTTCTCTCTCTCTCCCTCCTCCCCCTCACTTTCCTCCACCCCTTTCCCCTCCCTCTTTCTCCCTCTATCCCCCTCCGGCTATTTCCCTCTCTCTGTCTTCCTCCCTCCCTCTTTCTCCACATCCTTTTCTCTCCCCCCCCCTCTCCCTTCCCCTCCCTCGCTCAACCCTTCCTTTCCAGCACTCCCTCCCTCCCTCCCTCCCTCCCAGGGAACTGCCCTCTCGTGGCAGCGACAGGAGGGACAGAGCGAAATATTGGGCAATATTCCTGACAACAGCAACAACACCACCAACAAAATGACATAGAGAGAGCGCCTTTCACGTCGGGAGGACGTCCCAAAGCGCTGAACAGTCAGGTGTCGGGGCCCGAGCCGGGGGGGGGGGGGGACGGGTGGGGGGAGGCAGAGAGGTGGGAGGGAGACCGAAGGAACGGTCGAAGAGAAAGGCCTTGAGATGGCCTTGATTGAGTTGAGGGAGGAAGTGAGGAGAAGGGACCGTGGGATGGAGTTCCAGAGTGTGGGGGCAGAGAGGCTGAAAGCTCGGACTCCGATGGTAGAGAGGGTCGGGCGGGAGACGTGGAGCAGCCGGAGCCCGATGAACGGAGGGAGTGGGCAGGTTGGTAGGGAGTCAGCAGGTCAGAGAGGAAGGAGGGGACGAGGCCATGGATGGCCATAATGGTGAGAACGAGGACCTTGAACTCGATCCTCTGGGGGATGGGGGGCCGGTGGAGTCGGGTGAGGGTGGGAGTGATGGGGTCGTGGAGCTCCACATACTTCACACACACGGCTCTGTTTAAGAAGTGAGCAGGAACCAGGTTGTTAGTCGATTGGTGGATGGCTTTTCCGGGGGTAATAATCCCTTCAAAAATTTTCGAAAAATTAGAAACTCAATGCACGACAGTTTGCGGTCACTGCTGTACACAATTGGCTGCCCTATTGTGCCAGGAAATAGAGTCAGTTCAGAGTTTATGTTGTATTCTGTGAAGCGTTTTCAGTGTCTCAATGATGTGATCAGGAACTTTTATCAAATGCAGGAAATATTATTGTTAATAATAATAGTAGACGGACAAAGAAACAGATTCAAGGAGCTACTGTCGCTTCTAGCAACAACAGCAGATTGTATTTCAAGTCGGGAGGCCATCCCAAGGCTCTGGACCGTCGAGTTCTGTCCTTTGGGAGCAATGGTTATTTCCAATCAGCTTCTGTTAATCATGGAAACCGAAGCCCATATGTGCTCAGGATGGTCTAAGCAGTACATGAAGCGAGAAGTTGGCCAAGCATTGGGAGACTTGACCAACAGTGTTTCAATGGCAGCTGGACAATTTCCCTGTTGATCCCAACAGTAAACCCAATTCATATTCTGGAGT
>NW_024704824.1:66218-121601 GCF_018977255.1 Callorhinchus milii
CATGTAAAATATCAAAAATAGTCTAATCATTATACCTGGAGGATATTTAAACAGTTTTCGGGAGAAAAGGAAGCCACATCTAAACCACTGGTCACTGGGTATAAATAATAAAGTGCTGTTGGGAAATTTCAATCCACTCCAGTGTTCCCAGTCATAATAATGACAAACCACTGAGCACAGACTGAACAGACACACATTATTCTCAGCTTGTTCTGCTTTATCTTGGACGTCCCCCGATCTACCCGACCCACCATTGGCGGGAGAGCCTTCAGCCACTCTGCCCCCAAACTCTGTAACTCCATCCCCCAATCACTCCACGTCGCTCCCTTCTTAGCCTTCTTCAAGTTCCGCCTCAAAACCCTCCTCTTCAACCATGGCCACCCTCCCTCCCCTCCCCTCTCCCCCCAACCGCAGCTCGGGTCTGAAATGCTGTACACTGTCCAGCACCTTGGGATGTCCTCCCGAAAGACGCTACACAAATGTAATCTTGTTGCTGTTATACTTGAAAGTTTTCTCTGATTGACGGCATCAGTGTATTGATTTGATTGTGTTCCTCCCACAGTTTCGTACACGAAGCAACCTTCAGTGTATCTGCTTCTCCCATCGGCAGAAGAATTGTCTGCTCAGCAGTCTCTCACCCTCAGTTGCCTGGTGAAGAACTTCGCTCCCAAAGAGATCTTTGTGGAGTGGACTGTGAATGACCAATCGATTGATGCCGACAAATACAAGAACACTGTGGTGATGGCAGACAGTGCAGATGGCGATTACTCCATGTACAGCATGTTATCCATCTCAGCCGGAGATTGGGACAGAGGCTATTCCTACTCCTGTGTGGTCGGACATGAGACTTTCCCACTGAAGACCCTGACCAGAGCCGTTAATAAATCCAGTGGTAAACCGAGTTTTGTAAACATTTCCCTTGTCCTGATGGACACCGTGAATGCCTGTCAATGAGGCTCAATACCATTTTGCTTATTTTTTGTGCACCCGCCTCCCGACCATTGCATTGTCAGTTTGGAGTCATGAAAAAGTAACTCAAATAAAGATTATTGTTGTATTTATGAGTCAGGTACGGAGGGGATGATTTCCAGTTAATTACACAGACAATTTCCAGATTGAGAAATGATACACCTTTTGTTTGAAGCGATGTTAGTATCAAGTTAAGTCAGTTTGGTTTGGATACTCTTAAGCATGGGGATGGATTTTCACTTGTTTTAGACACCCGGCTGACCAAAAAAAAAAGTTTTTAGGACATTCCCAATTCATTCCTCAACACCGGTTACAATCTAATCTCAGAATGGATTTTGTTTACAGCATGTTGTGGAATTGCATGGGACAGTTCAACCTGTTTCATTCCGGGATGATTTATTTTTCAGTAAATAATATCACATTCCACACATAACTACATCTCAGAAGCAAATTATGGCCTTTTCTGCTAAATTTGCTGGTAAATACTTCTCACGAACAGCAACAGATCTGGGTGCAGCAACATATTCACTTACACCACACTCACCCATACTCGTACATTGTAAAACAAAGACACTCATTCACATTCACGCACACTTACACACACTGACATCCACCCAAGCCTACACACACTTACACACACTCACATCCACCCAAGCCTACACACACTTACACACACTGACATCCACCCAAGGCTACACACACTTACACACACTCACCAGACCAACACACATTCGCACACACCTCCACCCAGGCCCATACACAATCACACACACCCAGGCCGTCAAACACTCAAACAAACTCACACACACTCACTTCCAGCGAGGCTCACACACACCCAGACCCACACACATTCACAAACACTCACATCCACCCAGGCCCCGCACTACCCCACCCCCACACTCACATCCACCCAGCCCCCCACAACCCCACCCCCACACTCACATCCACTCAGGCCCCCACAACCCACCCCCACACTCACATCCACCCAGGCCCCCCACAACCCCACCCCCACACTCACATCCACCCAGGCCCCCACAACCCCACCCCCACACTCACATCCACCAGGCCCCCACAACCCCACCCACACACTCACATCCACCAGGCCCCCACAACCAACCCCACACTCACATCCACCCAGGCCCCCACAACCCCACCCCCAAACTCACATCCACCCAGGCACCCCACAACCCCACCCCCACATTCACATCACCCAGGCCCCCACAACCCCACCCCCACACTCACATCCGCCCAGGACCCCCACAACCCCACGCCCACACTCACATTCATCCAGGTCCCCCACAACCCCACCCCCACATTCACATCCACCCAGGCCCCCACAACGCCACGCCCACACTCACATCCATCCAGGTCCACACACAAGCACACAACACTGCATTGCTGTGGCACTTCACCAAGAAGGACACCCACGCAGTCAGAAAACCCGATTCTCCCCTTTTATACGTTGCTGTAACAACTGCAACTCAATGTCACCATTTTCCTTGAGATGAATCTGCAGTTTTTTGTGAATATGATACATGTTTTTGTTCTCTAAGATAGGAAGCATCACCTTGACAGTGAGTGTCAGTGTCTGATCCCTTCCCCAATCAGTCTCACGTGGCCACATGCAACAAAGGTGGTAATCAATAAAGCTCAGGGATGAACCGTTACACTTAACCCTCAATCCCTTCAGCTGATGTAACCTGACGTTTGTGTCGGTTCCTCTATTGCTTTACAGCAATATTAACCATTTTGAAATAGGCACAGTGCCATTGATAAAAATATTGATGATGACATAATATGGTAAAGGACACAGTCATGAATAACATGGGGAATGGCATAAAGTTACAGAGCATTCGGCTGAGTTGGCAGAAAGGTGGAAATGAAGTTCAATATTGAGACAGCAGTTTGTTGAAAGTATAATGGCGAAAAACAATCACTAAAGGAATTACAGCAAAATAATTATAAGGGAATTAACAAAACTTGGAGAATAAATCGAAGGGATTGAATATCAAAAGGCCAAAAAAATGATTGAGTGTTTTTCACATAGGAATTTGATTGCCAATTACATGTACAGTTAGCACGATTGTGGGTTGAGCACTGTATTCAGTTCTGGACACTATTATGCAAAGGAAATAAGAGCCGCTGAGAAGGTTTAGGTTAGTATCACAAAGAAGATGCCTATGATTGGCGTTACAGTGATGAGGATGAGCTTCAAACATTCTGGCCGAAACAAAAAGGAAGAGTATCAAATACAAGTTGTTTTGAAAAACTGACATCGTGAAAGACGATTGTATCCATACAAACGGGATAAAACATCCAGGAAAGTCACTGCGAAATATAAAGTAAGCGTCGATTTTTATATAGAGATAAGTAATAATAATCCTTGCATTTGATGTTGCGCCTTCTCATGTCTTCGAGACGACTCAAAGCGCTTCGCAAAACATACTGTAAAGTGAATTGACTGTATTTTGTGGGCAAAACATGGCAGCCAACTTCACACAGCAGACTTTTTGAATATAGGATTGTTGACCACCACACCATAATGTAAAGGAATTTGAAACAGCATTTCAATAGTCACGGAATGAAAATGGAAAACAACAGCAGAAAGGTGGAATTGGAGCATTGGAACAGATTTGCCATTTTCTACCAGAAGAGTCTCAATGGGAGGATTTCCACCATTTGTAGTTCCACAAGTTTAATTTTCTCAACGTATTTCCAAAATTCTTCTCTGGATTCAATAATTCTTGGAACAAATGTACAAACACTAAAATAAATTACTTCTTCATCTCTCTTAAAATTAGAAGTTTTGAAGGGAGGGAGGAAGCCCATGATCAAATGGGAAACTTTATATACATTAATAATCAAGAAGGAAAAGAAGAAGTCTCAGTTTTCAATCCCCTCTGAATATATTTCCTTTTTTTTATCCTCACAGATTTCCCAACCGAGACGATGCTGGAAGGTTTTCAACAACATGGAAGTGGCAACCTCTGGCCGACTGCTTCCACCTTCATCATCCTCTTCTTCCTGAGTATTTTCTACAGTGCCACGGTCACTCTATTTAAGGTGGGGAGAGGAAATTCATTGACACTATGATCTGATGTAACAGCTGCCGGTAAATAATTCTTCCACGGGAACTGATGGTGAAGCTCATTGCAGCCACTGTGTTGGGAAACTCCCCCTGTCCCCACAGGACAGGATCCGTGTGACCAAGCTGTGTGAGGGTGATGGACATATCCTCTCACCATTACACACCCTATCACACCTGACATATGCTCACCTGGTATAGCCACAGGCAAGGAGCGAGGCTCATTTACTGATCTTGTGGATCTTTCAGTATATTGTGGATACTTGAAAACGAAGGGCTTCTGCCTGTATAAGGCAATGACAGACCAATACCCACTGACACAGTATCAGTTGGGATTGTGTGTGTTTGTGGTGGTGGGGGGGGGGGGGGGGTGTGTGGACATTCATATACACAAATAAACACAATCTGAAATACTAAATCTCCTCCCAGGCTGAAATTATTCATCATATCTTTACTTTTATTTTCCAGGTAAAATGAGTTTATTACCATCAGCTTCACCGATGTTCCTCATCTGTTTGTGTTTATCTTCAATTTCCTGTGACAGACTATGTGATGTCTTGTTTCACCGATTGATCAAATTCATTGGAAGTAAACATTGTATTGTGCAACTACGTAGATTTTAGTGACTTTTCTTATTGTTAGTCTATTCTTATTGTTAGTCTATTTATTTCCCAATCTGCCTTTTGTTAATAACATTTCACATTGTTATTTCATGTACTGTCACACCTCTCTGATATTCTTTATTTGCTGTTTACTATTTGTGTGGTGTAATGATACAGAAAGACAGAGGCTGTTATATTTTGTCCTTTTATTTCATTCTGAAGATGAGTATTTGTGATCCGATCCTATTCCATAATGCCTACAGATTCTCTATATTTGTTTGTCCGAAGTATCAATAAATGATAAAAGTTAGTGAGCTGTTTGATCTGTGTCTTTCCTGTTCCCTTTGTGTCAATGCCGCCTTGACTTCTGATTTCCAAATTGTTCAGATTCACAGAAGCTCAGCATTAAACAAAAGCTGTTGAATGAACTGTCCGACTTCAGTTCGGGTTTTACTGGAACAATTAATGGGCGAAAATCTTTGCACTTGAATTGCTTCTCCGCTCCAGTGACCAGCAGCTGCTTCCGTCCCCCAGTGATCAGCTCCACACCCAGATACAGCTTCAGACACATGGCTATTCTAATATAGTAACACGCAGCTCTGTGTTATAGTATTTATAGCACAATGTGAGTGTGCAATGTGTTTGATATATGCAGAGAGCTTCATCTCCTGCCTGTGCTGAGCTGACAATCTGAGCAGCACCACAGTGGGAGGCCATGAAGCCCAAATCCCAGCTGTGGGCAGTTGGGCTGCTGTGTTGGCCCAGACTCCTCTTCACAGTTTAAACTGTGAAAGGCTTTGGGACGTCTTGCTGACGTGGCAGCAAACAACATGTGCAACCACTTGAGACAGAGGTTTTTGGCTCAAATCCACATCGGAATTTGACAATAATGGAGTTGATGTTTGTGAAATACACTCCAATGCTCTGCTGGGGTTGTGCTGTGTTGTTATGCGTTTGGTTCTTCGGTCCTTTTGCCTTCTTACCAAACTGTTGAAGTGCTTTGACACATCTCCTTGATGTGAAAAGCTCCATAACAAACCTCAGGATTACTACTGAGATGGTCGACTTTCAGCAAACAGAAAATCAATAAGTACATTTTTCATATGTTAGTTTCAACATTAGAGAGACAGACAGACACGTGCAATAATCCGTTTGCCGTTTCACCTATTTCAATATTTTAAAGAAAATGAACAGATCTGGAATTAATATTGTCGCCATTCAACAGAAACTCCCTGCACAGAAGCACATATTTTGTATTCATTGTTGAATGTTATTTTCTCTAAAATTAATATTTGCATATCTCGAATAGTAAGCATTTCCCCGCTCTCCGCCATATACCCTTTTAACCCAGTTCACAGCCAATTCTATTGATGAATTGGAACCCTGATAACCCGCTCAGTGCGGAAATGTGGTGTAACATTTATCTTCATGATTCTGCTTCGACCAAAGATCAAGCCCTGATCTATATTGAAGCTAAATATATGCACAAATGACTTAACTAGTCAGAGCAGTTGAATTACAACTATCGCTGTTGGCTATCAATTATTCTACTTCCCCTCCCACGCACACACTCCCTCCATCCCTAATGTTCTCTGGAGCAAAGAAAATGTCAAATGTTTTTCTAAACGGTTGTTGGATTACCTGTACAGATTCACTGTGCCCATAGCGTAGTGATGTGCTTCACATTCCACTGAGGGAAAGTGCAGTCTTACTGATGTTGATGTACTAAACAAGACTTGCAGGACAAACTTGTTGTTCAGAGATAGATAACTTTAAACAATTTTTTAAACGAGAAACATGACGGCTGAGGTTCTATAAAGGGAGTGCTGTGGAGTCCTGTAGCTCAGTGGTTAAAGCACTCGCATTGCAAGCGAGACACCCGGGTTGATTCCAGGCCGGGCGAAACCTTGGCCAAGTTTCCTTACTCCACACACCAAATAATAATCCCTCCAAAAAACAAATTGGTCATTTTGAATTCACGACTGTTTGTGGGACACTGCTGTGCGCAATTGGCTGCCGCGTTTCACCTACAAATATAGAGTCAATTCACTTCACAGCATATTCCGTGAAACGCTTTGAGACGTCGAGAAGACATGAAAAGCGCTATGTCAAATGCAAGGATTATTATTAGTAGTCTTATTATTATATTGCATTCAGTATTTTTAAGCATTTTTTATCCTCAGTTACATCCACTTTTAATCTGAGCTGATCTGCTGTAACAGATCAGTTTGAACATAAGAAAAACATATGAACATAAGAATTGTTAGTCGAAAGAAGATTATGGTCTGTCCAGTTTGCCTTCCACCATCCTAGCAGTCACATGCACATGTCAGGTCTCACACTATACACTGTATCCCACAATATTATTTCCTAAAATACATCTTATTTGCTTTTGAAAGAATCAACAGGTTATGTTTCAACCATCTCCCGAGGGAGACTGTTCCATACGTTTGCTGTTCGCTCACTGAAATAGTATTTACGCAATTTTTTAAAATTTCAATTGCAGGCCATGTCCTGTGTTTAGCCGCCATTCTGTACATGTATTTTGCTTCCTACAGTTTCCCTCCCTGACAATCAGCACCACAGGGAAGGAATTTCGCTTGTGTCACTCTTTACTTTTTAATGCAGAATTTTACTGTGTTCAGAACTTGGCAAATTGTAAAATAGAGCTTGAAATTTAAACGACGTTTGTCATTAACTTTCTTGTATCAACTACAGCAAACTGGTGACAACAACAACAAATTACATTGGGAAAGCGTCTTTCGTACTGGGAGAACGTCCCAATGCATTGAATTAGGAGAGAGTTTGCAAAGATTTCAAAAACATTTCTTTTTTTTAAATGTTCTGATATTTTTGAAATAATAATATTCTTCACATTTGATAGAGCGCTTTATCACTTTTTTCACACATTCACCCAGTAAGAATCATGTTCTATGACGATCACGTAAAAATCTTTAATCTGTATAGGAAATTGTACATATAGATTATGATGTGTGTGTATGTGAGAGAGGGGTCGGTTGAGGAAAAATTTGGACAAGAGACAAAACTCTGTTTAGGGAACAGTTTGACTACAACTGTTCTTCAGGAAACCTTAATGGCTGGAATGTGTAAATCTCTTCCAGGAGGAGCAGACCTCTTAAACCTAAATCAGGTGCATTTCAGACGCTGGTTCGTTAGGCTTTGGAACTGTAACTGCTGGGGTTTAATAAGTTAAATTTGAAATCTTGCGATTGCACGCACTGTCTCGCAAGTTTCCTGTGACTTGACCAGTTAGAATTATCCTCTGTGTTAGTGCTTTGACCTGCAGGGTTAACAGGACTTAAATGGGATGAATCTCCAATGCCCACTGTGACTGCTTTGCCCACTGGTCCTACCAATCGGGCAGGCAGACAGGCTGGTTTGCCAACAGCAGGACCTGGATTCACATTTTGTTGCCAACCGTTCCACCGACGAGTGAATTAATTTCCAATGAGAAACCCAGACCCCCAACACTCCCACACCCCCTTCCCACCACAACACACACACACCGCCCCTGTTATCCATATGGATAGTCAAACTAAAGTACAAATCACAATTAATAACTTGGAGAAAAATATTAATTTAAATTAACCCTTTTACTGAAACCTGTTCCCCCAGGTCAAACAACACTTACAAGAAATCATTGACATTGGCACGTGATGATCTGAGGAAGAGTCAGTTCCTTATCTGCAGGAAACACCTGCACTTTCTGACACAAAATTAGAGCGATTTCCTCCTAATGTAAAACTGACCTGAAAGCCATCTGCTAGAAACTGGTTCAAAATGTTCCACCGAACAACACGGAGCGTCCTCCACACATGGCTTCTGTCTGTGGAACTAAAAAAAATTGTCAAATTAAAGTATCAGATGTTGTTCTGCAGAGGTTACAAAAACTGTTGATCGGCATTTGTAACTATTGGGGAATACTTCACACTACAACATTACTATTATCCGGCAACAAACCAATGACAAACACCAGATAAACATGTTACAGAGCTTAAAACTTCTTGGTTTCTTGGTTATTTCATGTTTCTGTAACTATAATCCCTCCACCCAAACTGTGTATCACAAAAATAAAACAAATATTCGAAACCTATTGCAGGTCAATTAGCATCAGAGAGAATAACAATTTGCAGTTGTTATTATGGCCGCCTCATTACAATCTAACAGCAGTATGAGGAACACGTGTGATGGCAGAACAGAAACCTTTTTTTATTGAGTATAATTGATCTTTGGAAATGTATTTCAGAGACTGTTACTCTGAAACCAAAACTATTCAGGAAATAAAGCAGCTTTTGTGTCTAAGTGTTTATATAAAGTGTTTGGAAACAAGTAAATTGTTTGTATTGTGTCTGAGCGCTGAACTATGTGTATTAACTCGGCTCAGTTGGCAGCACTCTCGCCTGTCAGTCAGAAGGCCGTGGGTTCAAGCCCTGTGTCTGTGTGTGGAGCTCAGAACCTCTCGGCATTGCAGTGCAGGGGCTGAGCTGTATTGTAGGAGATTTGGTCGTCTGTTTCTGTGGATGTTATAGAACACATTCCTCTGTTTGGGAAAAAAAGGACATTTCTCAAATGGGGATTGTTGGCCAGGATACAGGGAGACACTCCCTTCTCGTGTCGAATAGTGCCCTGGGATCTTTAACATCGACCTGAACAGACAGACAAACCTCCGTTTAATGTCCCATCTGAAGGATTGCGTCCCTCACAACGCAGCACAGCCCCGGCAGTGTTTTGTGGTATCAGCCGGGACTATATGAGTTTAAAATGCCGATGTGGGTCGTGTACACACAACCTTTGAATCAGAGGCAAAAGTGCTGCCATGTGAAACCGACTAATACACACTTCACGGCTGCTTGGCATCGGCTGCAAAACACAGGCACTAAACTCTGCTGTAAATCATGTGCAGTGACGAAAATAATCTCCTGACATGAAAGGCGCTGTATAAAATGTAAAGCTTATTATATTCTCTGTGTATTACAGGTGTTGAAACAACATTTAATACCTACACCGGTGAAACAACATCTGAGAGAACAATAATTGAGAGTGTCTATTATCCCCTCAATCAGAGAACCAAAGAAGTTTACAACATAGAAAAGGTAACTTGGTTTATTCTGTGTCTGTTGCTTCTTTTAATTGCAAACCTTTGTGTACCGTTCACTCGCTCTGTTCATATACACCGATAGTTGACTCCAGTTCAGCTATGTTTCTGGTTCTTTTCAAAACTAATATGGATTTGTATCACAACACCTGAGCCAGTCAGCCCACTCCATATCCAAACCACTCTGTGCAATAATAAAAGAACATCGCCATTATCTCGTTTGCTAACTATCTTAAATTAATATCCTTCAGTCACCCATTTACTGAACAGTAGCAATATATTCTCTATATCAGCTCTGTCAATAATTCAGATAATTTCAAGCCCTCTATCAGGCCATTTCTCAGCCATTTTTAATTAGATTTCCACCATTAATGTGGAGTCATTGTGGAGTCCTGTGTCTCATTGTTTAGAGTACCAGTCTCACAAGCAGGAGACCTGGGTCCGATTACTGACAGAACAAAAAATGTGGGCAAGTTTCCTTGCTCCACACGTGAGATAATAATACCTGAAGAAAAATAAAAAACAATAACGGTCATTTCAATCCACGACTATTGTGGGACACTGTTGTGTGCTCTTCGCTGCCGAGTTTCGCCCACAAATATTCAATCAATTCACTTTACAGTATATTTTGTGAAGCTCTTTAAGACGTTTACAAGGCCATTCACGGCCTTGCTCCCTCCTACCTCTCCAACCTACTATCCCCCTACCTACCTGCCCGTACCCTCCGTTCCTCTGGCTCCGGTCTGCTCCACGTCCCCCGCCCCAATCGCCCTACCGTCGGTGGTCGGGCCTTCAGCCTCTCAGCCCCGAGGCTCTGGAACTCCATCCCCCAGTGCCTTCGCCTTGCTTCCTCCCTCTCCTCCTTCAAGGCCGGTCTCAAAACCTTTCTCTTTGACCGTGCCTTCAGCTCCCCTCTCGACTCTCTTCCTCCTCCTCGCTCCCTCCCTTCCCTCCCCTCACCCTGACCATTTCCCCCCTCCTCTCTCCCTCCCTTCCCTCCCCTCACCCTGACCATTTCCCCCCTCCTTGCTCCCTCCCTTCCCCTCACCCTGACCATTTCCCCCCTCCTTGCTCCCTCCCTCCCCTCACCCTGACCATTTACCCCCTGCTCGGGTCATGACCCAACTGTGCAGCGCCTTGGGACGTCCTCCTGACGTGAAAGGCGCTTTATAAATGGAATCTTGTTGTTGTTGTTGTTGTTGTTGTTTAGAAAATGTGAAAAGCGCTATATCGAATGCAAGGATTATTATCATATTATTATTATTTCCAGATTTTCTCTTATTTTTGGTATCTTAATTTGGAAAATATCTTAATATTTGTTGTTTCTCTGTTTCACTCATCTAACAATGTAACCAATGTTATTTTACTAAAAATGTTTTCAAATATCGTGAAGCTGGTCTTGTTGTGGAAAAATTTAAATTGATTCTGCATTACTCCGCAATGTTAAGAGCTCTGAGACGCCCCCCTGCGTTGAGGGCGCTATATAACTGCAAGTTGTTATTGCTGCTGTTGTTGTTGCATCTCAATACAGACTTCCCAGGGCACCACGGCTCAAAGTGCAGTGACAATAAGTTACACACATCATCTGTCAGGGTGTGCTATCTGCGGAGTCTGTGCTCTGTGGGTAGTGAAGGCTTTGCTGTTGATCTGCAGATCAAAATCATGTTAGTGGAAGCGTTAGAGAGCGTCACCAGTCACAGTGATCACAAGCAAAGCTTCCTCTCATTGGCTGCAGCAAACGGCAGTGACATTTGAGAAGACAAATCCCATTTAAACAATCTGGAGCATCAATTGGCAATTATTCCATTGATTAATACATATTTATTGAACACCGATATCTTTAGTTTAACCTTAATTGTCCACAGGAGCTTTGTACATTTTAAAACAAAATGGTTTCTCAGATTAAACGTATCTGATCTCACAGATTGTTACGCGTCAGATCGATTGTCTCCTTGTAATTGTCCACTTGTTGTTTAGTTTAAAGGAAAGATGGGCCATTGGACAGACAGATGGATAGACTTGATTCTACATCACTCCGCCACTGTTAACCCCTCTGAGACACTAACCTGCGTGTAGGGCGCTATATAAGTGTAAGTTGTTGTTATTGTACTTTGAATACAGACTTCCTGGGTCACAAGGACTCAAAGTTCAGGTGGACAGACTGGATGGCTGGACAAGTTGGGTTGAAGAGGAAATGGGCAAACGGTTGGGTTCAGTTGTTTGTATGTTGTTATGGATCGATGGATCAGTGTCTGGGCGGACTGACAGATGAATGGATGGATGGCTGGACGGACGAACTTGAAATATCCAAATGCATAAATAACTATCATTGTTGGATTGCAGCCCTCGCTTGTCAATAGCTCATCTGGTCGGTGCCCAGAAGCAGCAAAGATTTCTCGTTAATATTCTCTTCAAAATTTATGAAATCCAAAGGCATTTGAAGCCGCTGCTCAAGAAACTCACAATTCACAATTGTGCCCAAAAATTAAAAGCACTGAAAGCGTTGAAGGTTCAACATTGGTCCTGCAGCGCCACTCAGCGCTTACATTAGAAAATGCACTCAAATTTGGTTGAAAGAGAGTGATTTCTTTAACTTGAATTAAATACTAATGACAATGGAATTGTTTTATGTTCTATCAAAATTACAGATATTGTAGAAACATAAAAATCATAGATTATTACAGCACACAAGCAGACCATTTGGCCCATCATGTCTGTAAGGGCTCAATGGAAGAGCGATCCATTCAGTCCCACTCCCCCACTCACTCCCAATGCGAATTTTCCTTTTTTAAGTTTCTATCCAATTTGCGTTAGGAATTGCTTATTGAATCTGTTTCCACCACACTTTCAGGCTGTGTATTCCAGACAATAACAACTCTCTATGTAAAAACAATGTATTCTCATCTCCCCTCTGGTTGTTTTTCCAATTATCCTGAATGTATATCCTCTGGTTACCCATCCACCTGCCACAGGAAATAGTTTCTCCCTCTGTCATTTAGCAAAACCTCTCAGAATTTTGAACACCTCTATTAAATGGCCCCTTAACCTTCTCTGCTCCAGTGAGAACAATCCCAGTTGATCTCGTCTCACCACATAAGTCCCTCATCCATGGTACCATTCCAGTAACTCTCCTCTGCTCCCTTTCCAAGACCTTGACATCCTTCCTAAAGTGTGTGGCCCAGAATTGGACACAATACTGCAGCTGAGGCCTAAACAGTGACATAAAGCTTTACCAGAACTTCCTTGCTTTGACCTCAATGCCTCTATTGATCAAGCCAAGTATCCCGTATGCTTTTTTTTAGCAGCTATAGCAACCTGTCCTTCCACCTTCACTGTGTCGCCCACATTTGGTGCACTCTGGGAACACACAGGGCAAAGGAACTCCAGAATATGAATTGGTTTACTGTTGGGATCAACAGGGAAATTGTTCAGCTGCCATTGAAACACTGTTGGTCAAGTCTCCCAATGCTTGGCCAACTTCTCGCTTCGTGTACTGCTTAGACCATCCTGAGCACATATGGGCTTCGGTTTCCATGATTAACAGAAGCTGATTGGGAATAATCGTTGCTCCCAAAGGATAGAACTAGACTGTCCAGAGCCTTCGGATGGCCTCCCGACTTGAAATACAATCTGCTGTTGTTGCGAGAAGCGAGACAGTAGGTCCTTGAATCTCCGCTTCTTTGCCCGTCTACTATTATTATTAACAATAATATTTCCTGCATTTGATAACAGTTCCTGATCACATCATTGAAACAATGAAAACGCTTCACAGAATACAACGTAAACTCTAAACTGACTATATTTCTTGACGCAACACGGCAGCCAATTGTTTACAGCAGTGACTGCAAACTGTCGTGGATTCAGTGACTTATTTTTTTAAAAAATTTTGAGGGGATTATTACCCCTGGAAAAGCCATCCACCAATCGACTAACAACCTGATTCCTACTCACTGCTGTTAATCAGAGCCGTGTGTGTGGAGTAACAGAACTTGCCCAACATTAGGGAGGGGAAGTGGGGAGGGAGATAGAGGGGGAAATAAGAGAAAGAGAGTGAGAAAGGCAGAGGGGGAGATGGAAGGAGAGAGAGAGGGGGAGGGAAGGAGGGAGAGAGGGAAGGTAAGGGAATGAGAGAAAAAGGGTCGTGAGTGAGAGGGAGGTGAAGCGAGAGAGTGTGAGTGAGGGAGAGAGAAGGTGAGGGGGAGGGAGGGCAAAATATGAGGGGATGTGGAGGGAGGAGAGGGAGAGGATGGAGAGACAGAGAAAGAGAGTGAGAGAAGGTGAGGGGGAGGAGGGGACGTGGAGGGAGGAGAGAGGGAGCTGACGCCTTCCTGACAGACTGCAGGAACAGCGCTCCGTCCAACCAACCGCTGCCCTGAGAGGACAGTGCCCGGGGAGTGAGGGAGGGAGGGAGCGGGAGAGAGAGAGCTGCAGGGAAAGGGAGAGGGAAAAAGCCGGAGGGGTGTGATGGAAAGAGAGGGAGAGGGGAAGAGGGGAAGAAAGGGTGGAGATAAGGGCGTGAGAGGGGGAGGATGGAGGAGAGAGTGAGTGTGGGAGAGGCTGAGGGGAAGGGGGGAGAGTGAGAGGAGAGAGAGGGGGCGGTGCGGCGCAGTGACGGTCAATGCCATAATAATATACAATAACACACAGTGTGTAGAATAGCGCAGATCACAGTAAACGATCACCAGTTATGGGGTCGGAATGAAGGCGGACGTCGTCCCGTCGACACAATGGGCGGGAAAGTGCTGCGCGCGCGGAGCGGAGACCAACGGTCACCTCCCGAGACAGGAGCAGCGCGAGTGGCGGCGAGAGGTGCGCATGCGCGAGGGGTCAAACCAACCAATGGCGTGGCGGGGGCGGGAGGCGCGCGGGGAAAGTGACGGTTGGAGAAAGGGGGACGTGCGCAGGCGCGTGGGGGGGAGCTCGAGCGGGACCAGGGGTGAGGAGCCAGTACGCACGCGTGGCGGCACCCGGACCGCCCCCCAGAGGCTATAAAAGCGGGAGACGTGCAGCGTCATTCAGTGATGGTCAGCGCGAAAGGAGCGGTCAGTGATGGTCAGTGACAATGTACCGCCACACACACTGAATAGCAATAGTGAGGCTGTCATTTACACATTCACACACAGTCATAGTGAGGGGCACAACAACAGAGAGAGAGGGAGAGCGGGAAAGCTCAGCAGGTCAGGCAGCGGCTATGGAGAAAGGAAAGGGAGTCCGCGTTTGGGGTCCACGACCCTTCGGCAGAACTGGGCCATGTTGGGAGGGAGAGGCTCTGAAGGACAAGTTGAGAGGGGGCGGCAGGACAAGGAACACAGAGAAGACAAGAAAGAAGGCAAAGCAGAGGATGTGTCAGTCCACGAGGCCGTGGTGTTTGGTCAACATTTAGCCAATGAATCTTTTACAACTGTAAAATCACAAATGATTCCAATCTTTAGACATTTGCGGTATTTAAATGTATTTTTATGCGACAGCAGATGGAACGGGGATGTGACTGAATTCCCACATTTGCTCTCAGGTTAGTGAGCGCTTCCGGAGTTCCACAATCACTTTGGTTTCCCTTTTACTCCAGAGATACCGCCATCGAACAGCAGAGAGCAGCCACACGTTTCCTTTGGAAGAGGGAAATTGTCCCATTTTGTTCCATGAGCTGGTTGAGTTCCTCAGGTTCAATGTTGAGCCATTTTTTGCAAGGAAGTTTGTGTGGCTTTAGCTTTATGTCCATTATTTAGACACAAATGAGTGAGGATATAAAAAAGTAAAGGGCAATCACTTTGATTAGAATTGAAAGATGGTAACAGAGGGTAAGCTATTAGGGTAAGCAAAGTTACCAAACTTAAAGGCACTCCTTCCTGGTAAGCTATTACTGGGGGGTTGCTATAAAACACCAAGTCAGGCTGAATACCTCGATCTGGAACTGTGGGATGAGATAACGAAGGCTACGTTTAAGGGACCAACTATATTTGGACGACCAAATCTCCAACATAAATATGGGAGAAGCATTAAACAACAAAGATCACAATGCATTCACATTTGACATCACACGAATTTGTGAGGTTATAAAAACCGAAACAAAACTGCCAAATTTCAAGAGGACTGACTTTGTGCGCTTGAGAAGTGTAGTGGGAGTGGGCCTGGCAGGCTTCAATATGGCAATGGGTGTGGAGGACCTATGCAGTTTCTTCAAGGTGGGGAATATGAAGCCAACGGAACAATGTGCAAAGCAAAGTTACCAAACTTAAAGGCACTCCTTCCTGGTTGGATTGTTCTGTGAAGAAAGAAACAAAGGCATTTGGTTCCATGAAGTAAAATGTCACAAAATTAAATTGGACTCAATAACAGACGGCATCCACCACAGCAAACAAGGCATCAGAATGGCAAAGAAAAAAGCTTTGAATTGAACATGGCAAGAGATGTGAAGGATAATAACAAAATGTTTGTTAGTTACATGAAGAGTAAAAGAAAAACAAGCAATGGGTTAGAGCCACTGACGAAGTGTTCAGGAGAGAACATGACAAATAATGCTGCACAGGCTTCAATAGTGCTAATTACGTTACTTTTGCATCACTCTTTACCAAGGAAGACAGGGGTGACCTGTCAGATCTGGAGGGAGAACTAAAGGATGTCGGAGAGAAAAATTGCAACACTGTTGACATGACTCCCAACATGTGGCCAAACAGCAGCGTAAACTTTGGGTAAATTAACCTCAGGAGCCGGAAAAATTCCATCCAAGTATCTTTAAGGAACTAAGAGAGGATGTCGCAGAATCGCTGGTATAAAGCTTTGAAAAATGGTTGAATACTAGAAAGGTGCTGTAGGACTGGAGAAAGGCAGATGTTACTTCTATTTTTAATAACGGTAACAACAGTTACTAGTAAGTTTGATGTCCATTGTGGGTAACATTATAGAAATTCTGACTATGGATAAAATCATGCAGCTTTTGGACAGAAATAAAACCGTAAATGATACCCAATGTTGGTTCATTCACGATAATTTCCCTTTGATTTGCTTATGAGAATGGGAGCTTACTCTGTGGGATGTTTGGGCTCCTGGTACCTAAGAAATTGAAATGGAAAGATGGTTATTATATTTGGATTCAAAGAATGTATAATGTAAAATTACGGAGACACTTATTAAGCATAAAATCATGAAGTACTTGGACAGAAACAACTTTAAAAGTGATAGCCAACATGGGTTCAGGAAGGGGAGCTTTAGTTAATCCAATATACTTGTCTTTGACGGTGTGACAAGTGAGATTGATAAGGGGATGGTGTATAATTGGATTTCAGTAAAGCCTTTGATACTGTTCCACGTGAGAGGCGGTACTGACAGTAAAGAAAGTGCGAATCGGTGGCAGTATATTGGAATGGACACATGACTGGTGATAGCAAGAACCTCGATGGCAGTGGTACAGAGTATGTCGTCAGTCGGGGAAAATGTTACAAGTTCATTTCCACAAGGATTTGTTTGGGACCTCATTTGTTTAATGTCTGTATAAATGATATGGAACCGGGAGTCACAAGCACAGTGGTAAAATTCTGCAGACGACACCAAAGTAATGAAGGTGGTGGATTGCGAAGCTGAACAGGAGAGATTACAGGTAATCCAGTCTGACATGACATATGAAGTCAGCGTTGATAAAATTAATTGTTTCCTCAATATTATTCAAAAATCACTAAGAAACGGCAAAGGACTAGAGAATGGAAGAAAGCAGCAAATGCAGGAAAATAAAATAATACCAAAGGCTACGCAGCTGATTGGAAAACAAGTAGATTTTACATAAGATAATATTTACGCATCTTATTTTATAAATTCAACCAGTGACAGAGGGTATTAGCATCAATTAAACTAAGATAAAGCTGTGCGATTGCGTAATAATTGATGAGTAAATGTTTTGCTTCATTCTTTATTGTGAAAGGTTTAAAAATGATGTAAACGTTTCAAAGCAGAAAGAGGGGAGACACCAATTTAATGATGTTGTAGAACTATGGAAACTTACAGCACACAAAGAGGCCATTCAGCCCATCGAGCCTGTACCAGCTCTTTGAAAGAGCAATTCAACTGGTCACACTGTCAGGCTCTGTCCCCATAGCTGTGCAGATTTTTCCTTTTCATGTCTGTATGTACAATTCCCTTTTGACAGCACAGCACATCGTCAGGATCTGGAAGGGCAGACCAGTCACTGGGGGAATGGAGTCATCTCATTGAGCAACTGTTTGACTACGCCAAATGGCGGCTCATTGGACTTCCCAACTCTTTCTTCCACAAGATGCAGATTATCCGGAATACTGAAACTTATTCTCTCCCGCTCCAGGCTCCGGGAACTTATCACACCCATTTTTACCGGCTTCACTGGATCCCCGTTCTTGGACAACCGAGTACAAAACCCAAGTTCTCACCTTCAAGGTTGTCCACGGTCTTGCTCCCCCCCCACCTCTCCAACATCATAACCCCATATCAGGCTGTAGCTCCCTCCGCTCGGCGGACACCAGTTTGCTTCAGGTCACCCCTTGTTCCTGCTTCACCATTGGTGACTGGCCATTCAGCATCTCTGCCCCACAGTCTGGAACTCTATCCTGCATTCCCTCTTTTCTCTCCTTCAAGACACGTCTGAAGACCGTCCTCTTCGATCATGCCTCCGACCACAAGGTCTATCTGCACTGCAAGAAGGATCCCTATATCCTGATTGATGTAGATACATGATTTATACCGTATTAGAAAGTTATTGCCCATGGGAGTGACATGGGCAGATTTGTTTTTGTGTATCTCGTACAGTTCATGAGTTAAATACAGTTTTGTGTGATTGCTGTAGTTACACCTCGTGGCCACCGAGTCAAAGTGGCGCCGTGGGATCGTGCATCACAGAGCACCAACGAACACACTGCAGTTACACCTGGTGGCCACGCCGTGGCGCTGTGGCATTCTTAGCATAGGCAAGCGGCGGGAACCAAATAAAGAACGCAGACTAAGCTAAGCCGCGGCAACAGCAAAATATTACATACTTACAGCACCGAGTCCTCCCAGAGAGTTCTCTGAAATGGTGTCCTCCCACAGGAGTCCTACCAGATGAGTAGAGATAAACATGAAATGTCTGTCTGTGGGTGAATCTACATTCCATATTGGATCCTTTGGTTGCAAGTGAAGCTGCAACGGGTACAGTTCGTTATTCAATGAGGTAGAAAACAAACCACTAAAGGCCTGTGAGTTCCAGAGAGTTTAATGGTAATGGTGGGGCAGATAGAGCAGTGGGATATGAAACAGGCGATTGTCACTGAGCAAAGGGAGCAGCGTCACTGTGGTTGAAGGAAATCGCAGAGGGAAGTGAGGTAAGTGCTTGAAAGAAGTTACTTGACGGAAACTTTCCTACATTTCGAAGCAAAGTATCCAAAGTGTTTAGAAACGTTCTCCAGACGTGAAAGAAACTGCCAAATAGAACGAGTTTTATGTATTAATATGGCTATATTCTGCCAACTCTGATTTACCAATCACAGCCACTTGAGGTGACCCAACAGCTGCTGTTGCTGTTGTTGCTGTTGGTGTGAAGGGGAATAATGTATGAAAGGTCCGGCTGTGGGCCCCACGGTGTGAGAGCAGGAAGCTGCTCACTGACTGACTGCACACAATCACAGCTGCTTCCTGACAGTTGTGCTCTGAGTTTCTGCCCCACCTGAAGGCGGTGTGAATCATTCTGTGTGAAGCGTCTTTCAAGCAAGAAGACTTTAGATATAAAAAGCAGTAACTTGTTTAGCATTTTGCTCATGAGCTGTTCTGCAACATGAACTATTCCATCACATCCACAAACAATCATTTCCTGTAAACTCGAAGTCTTGAATAGCAAATAACAAAAATAAACCCCAAACAATATAGAAATATAAAGACAGAGAACTCTCCATCATTTCTATTGTTTGCTGAGTAAAGTCAGCGCCTCTTAATTACTGTGTATGTAAGAATACGACAAACGATGCAGAAAATGTGTTGACAAAGGCAACCGGGCAATAAGCAGTGATATCACAAGCTGAGTGTAAGAGGCACTGCATATTATTCTCTGGGTGATTAGGCTGTATATCTGTGCCACATTACACCAGCGATGCACTGCACAATATTAACTGTCCACTGTTCAGGTACTCCAACACTTGGTGCGGTTTTCACATTGAGACTGTGTGAACATTAGGAATGAACAGCCTAATGAGGCCATAGACACAGTTATTTGGGCCGTTGGGAAGAGGGAAGAACTGATATTTAATAAGTCAGGACATGAAGGTACATGGAGACAAAGCTGAGAAATGGACTGAGAGAGAATTGCCACAGAAGCCGGTGCGGCTCCAGCGGCCTTGGCCTTTCCCTAAATGTAACAGGAAACACTATTATCTACTGAGCGGGACAGACTCTCAATAAACCCGAAACACATTAATGTAGAAAAATACTTTGGCACTTCTTCCCTCCACATCACCGAGAGACTGATCACCAAGATTGTCCTCAAATTGGTCTGGAATAACAACCATTAATAAATTGATTTTGAAAAGATAACTTTATTATA
This sequence comes from Callorhinchus milii, assembly GCF_018977255.1. Lineage (NCBI taxonomy): Eukaryota > Metazoa > Chordata > Chondrichthyes > Chimaeriformes > Callorhinchidae > Callorhinchus > Callorhinchus milii. Next base: position 86,522 of record NW_024704824.1, read on the forward strand.
TTTTACTCCACATTCCATCAAAGTCGGAGTATTTTGTGAAGTGGCCACACACGGAGCTGTTCTGTGTCCTGTTGTTTTTCAGCCGTTACAATGATTATTTCCCGACGTTTGAGATTTATGTTGTGCTCTGACAGGTTTGCTGTAAGATCGCAGCTCTTGTAGACCTTGTACAGGTTCCAGATCCAGTGCCCAAAGGAGAATTCAGGAATCAGTGGCTCCTCATGTCTCACTGCAGCCGATTGTTTCAGTTCAGGATTTCAATGTCAAACAGAAGCTTTTCACTGGGAATTATCTGTTGGTTTCTGATTGTATTGATCTGAATATCGGAGTCAGTGAATGTTATACCCTACAGCCTGTGCGCTTTGATCAGATCTAATGCTGGGACTTTCCTACTGATCAACGTTACTTGTGTGACTGTGCAATGGGCCACAGAGAATTACACACCAGAAAGGTGCAAACTCCTCAAACAACAAAGCACAAACACAGAGATTTACTCCCAGACCAGGTGGTGTGTTCATGTTGGGACTCTGAGATCACAACGCTGACTGATATTCCCAGACATTAATCCAAGTCCACTCTCCCGGGTCAGGCGGCTTGGAATATCCTATGACAGTAATTGTATAAAGGAAACAATTTTTTGTCGATTTACTTGGAAAATTGGAGCATCAGCTTCAGACATTCAGGGACACAACACACAGTGTCTGATGAGAATCCCTGTTACACTCTGACTCGCAGTTACTGAAAACTGCCGCGATATTAGAGTTGGGACAATGTGACACTGAAACCATTTCTGATTGAAGCTTCATTTCATTTCTTTCCAGTTTCCTTCTCTTGTCCTGAAGGAGTGTGATTGCTCTGACGTTACACTGGGCTCCCATTCCACCAGCTATCCGGCTTCTCATCCCAAGAGGACATTTCATGCCTGGTTTGAAATCATGAGCCATACATTCTGTGAAGCGCTTTGAGACGTCCAGCACATGTAAACAGGTGCTCTATCAAATACAAGGATTATTATTATTATTAATATTATTATGTCTTGATGCCCATGTGGGACATGAAATCAGAATTTGCAGACAAGAAACGGAACAATCATTTACGGGAGATCAGAACATCACTAAGAACAGGAAATAATGAATTTTGAATTCTGGTACAATATTAATTTTTACCCACAAAAAACAAAGTCACTACACATTACTATCCATTGTGTGAAGTGCCTTGATTTCTTTCAATGACGTGATAAGGCATTATGTGAAATGCAAGGATTATTAAAATAATTAATATCATCATAAGAACATGAGAAAATAAGAATTACAGGATGAAAATAAAGTCCATCTGGTTCCCCAACCACTATCCTGGCAGCCGCATGCACATGTCATGTCCTAAACAATATACTGTGTCGCACAATATTATTTTCAGAAAGTAACCTCTCATTTATTTTTACAAGAATCGACACTTTCAGCTTCATCATCTTCCCCCTTTAACAGTCGCTCACTGAAATAGTGTGAACGCAGATTTGTTTTGAATTTCCCGCCTCCTCCACACACACTGCAAACACACACACACTCAGAAACATTGAAGGAAGGAATTTGCGATGCTTCAGGGTCAGCGCGAGGGCTAATACTACTGAGACTTATATTAATAATAATTAATTATTGCATTTGATATAGCGCTTTTCACATCGGGAGGACGTCCCAAAGCGCTTCACAGAACACACTTTAAAGCGAATTGACTGTATATTTGTGGGCGAATGCGGCAGCCAATTGCGCACAGCAATGTCCCACAAAGAGTCGTATTAATTAATATTAATATTAATATTAATTTGCTGTAAAGGCAGAATGTAAAGGTACAGTTATTGCTCTGTGCAGGTCAGAGGGAATGTGACACGTGACTCCCCTCAGTCCTGCAGCTATTGGTGGGTTCTCCACCCCCTGCCCCACTGCCCCTTGTTATATAGCGGTCACTGGGGACTGAGGCCATCTGTCCGGCAGCTCTTTGGCCCTCGGTTATTCGGCTCCAGTCTCAGTTCTGACAAGTGCCCAGAAACATGAGGTCCCTGATTTCTCTCAGTCTGCTGCTGGCTGTCTTCTCCCGTGAGTGCTATTATTCTGACAGTCTCACTCTTCCTGTGTCGGTCTTATTCTCTCTGCAATGTCACAGAGACGGGAGGTTTCACAGTCATTAATCTTCGGTCATTTATTCTTTACAGGTGTCCAGGCCGATGTGGTGCTGACACAGCCGCCGTCTCTAACCGGGAAACCTGGCCATCCCCTGAGACTGACCTGTAAAACCAGTGGGTTTAATCTCGGCAGCTACAGCATGCACTGGGTCCGGCAGGTTCCCGGGAAGGGGCTGGAATGGCTCCTCTATTATTACAGCTCATCCAGCAATGCTTTCGCGCCTGGGATTGAAGACCGTGTCACTGTCATCAAAGAGGATTCCAATAACATCTTCGATTTGATCATCAAAAGCCCGAGAGTGGACGACACCGCCATCTATTACTGTGCAAGAGACTCACAGTGAGAGGAACTCCTACAAATACACAAGGGGAGGAAAGGCAGCCCCTCCCACCCTAAACTGCCTGACAGTCATGGTGTCAATGCTGTGTCTGGAGCGAAGATTAAAGGAAAAGCTTCAAATGGATTTCTTCTCATGTTAAACCTACACAGTGAGTCGTGGTTTGATGGTGCGAATGACCTGCTTATTGGTGCTGTAATATTCTGGGATTTCAGTTGGTAAGTGACACTGTGCTGTTTGAGGCGGGAAGGACTGCGATTGGAGACTGGCGATGTGACGGTTCACAGATATCCTCTTGTTACAAACTGAGCTGTTGGAGAGATTTGTTTTCTGTTTCTGTGGCTATGAAGAAAGTATTAGATAGACTCGATGTCATGTCACAGGGGAATAGGCCATTTCAGTGAATTTTGGCAGCCAGTGTTGAGCAGACATTGAGGGCAGTATTTGTATGGGACTGTGTCACTGTGTACAACAGTGGGTCACAATGCTGCACACAGCCATCTCCTCATACAAAAACCCGAGCCAGAGAGGCTGCTCACCCCTGTCATCACTGAAACATCCACAGCATCCAAATAAATGTTACAGAGAGTGGATCCTTCTCATAAATGACCTGGTATTTAACAGATGAATTCAGAATGATTTAGATTACAGGACGGCATTAAACAAGACTGACGTCTGTGGAGCTGCTTTAACATTAATCCAAAGTCTCTAATAAACATAAGGATTTATTCTGACTGAAACATCACATGAAGCCTCACTGGTGAATCTGAGCTGAGGTCCAGTCAGTGTCTGATATTCCAGTCAATATTTGTTAGTTTATCCTGTGCAGGAGTTTGTGTCACAGTGTGTATCACTGTGATATATGGACCACAGCATTAACTGTCAATACAAAAACCCTTCAACACCAAACCAGCTCATGTCTCTCACTGTTCGCTTGTGTGGCCACTTAATGTGCAGGGATTTGGTATGTTTAAAATGCCGCCTTCCACTGAGGATTTTACCAGATTTTAATAGACATAAAACATAACATTTCATCTACAATCTGTTGGTGACAAGAAAAGGTGTTTGACATGAACACAGCAAACTGGCAAAGACACAAACATTTAACAGGTAAACACAGAGCCGGGCAATAGTGTTCAGAACATTACAGAAATATATCGTGACCTGCATTTGGTTTGGGGGAGTCAACATTTACAATAATATTGTGTTGGTGTGTCCTGCCCGCACAGCAGGTTGTTGCAGTGGGCAGCCCACTGACTGGAGCACAGTGACTACCTCGACTACTGGGGACAAGGCACCATGATGACGGTGACTAATGGTAAGAAACACACACTTACTCACTCACAATGCTGACATTGTTTTATATGTTTGTTTGATTCACTTTAACAACTATTTGCTGTAATGAATTCCGCGTTGCCAGGCTATCTCGCAGTTTAATGTATGTTAAAGGGGTTTCCCTGATATCGCTTTCAACAGCCACTGTTGATTTATGGATTATTCTCTCAATGTTTAGTTCATTGTTGGTGATATTTTTGGTGGTTAGTGAATGTACAGCTGAGGTTACACTGACGGTCTTTGTGCAATGTCTGATCGCGGTGACTGGCGGTGGGTAGTTTTCGGGTATAATGTCGTCAGGAATTGTATGAAAGTGTTTGAATCTATGCCCACGTGTTGGGAATCAGGGCCGGAATGTTGTTGGATGAGCGATGGGAAGGTTATCTGATCGATTCCAATATGTATTTTAATTCTTTATTTAACATAAGGACCGCGGCTGCAGTTTAAAGTGTCTCAATCTGGGGGAGGGGGTGAGTCTGAGAGTAAAGTGGGTTTATACTGCTGGGATGTGATTGTAAACACAGCAGCTCAATCTGCACGGATGTTACAGCAATAATAGTGAAGGTTTTTATTTTAATTAATATCAGCATTAATGTGCTGCTCACAGTCTCGTTGCCTCAGGTTCCCCTCACACCAGTCATGGTTTAGTCAGCGAGAGTGAGAGCTCAGACTTGATTTCAATTGATTTGAACAGCAATCGAGTGAACATGACCGCACTTCCTCACAGTGCACAGACACAAGAGGTCGCTGCTGATCTATAATCATCAGCTTCCTGTTTTACACAAAATGATCTGCAGAAAAAAAGATTTTAAATTTGTTGATTTTCAATAAACAAATGGTAAACTCTGAATCACACACTGCAATGTAACAGATCCAGTTGTTTATGAGATGTTTAACACACAGCGACACTGGTCACTGACACCAAACTAATGATATCAGAACTGATCAGCTCCAACTCCAGAGTCGGTAGAGATGAGGGTGAAAGGAATGAGTTTGTCATTTGACTGTAAATACATGATTTAGTTATTCTGTGTAACTGTTTGAGCTGCAGGGAATTGTGACTGTGAGTTACATTGCACAATGTACAATGCTTCACGTGTGATGTGGAAGGAGAGTGTGTGAAGCTGCTGTGCAGTTACTGAGAGCTTCAGCTGAGAGAGAGACAACATGGAGCGACCTGTGGCTTATTGGATGGAAAGAGTTTGTGTTTGAGATGTGAGGGTTCAGGCTGTGATGGTGTGTGAGACCTGATTAACCGGCATTGAGCAGTGTAATAGCAAATGGCTGAACCGGGATATCTCACTGTGTGGAGAGCGGCTGGGAGTCGGGTTCATGTTTAACCCTCAGATCGAGGGGTAGGAAAGAGCAATGTGAAGGTTTGTTTTCATCAATATCTTCCCAGAGGCCGAGAAATTCACTTCCTCTCAGTCTGTGAGGAGACCATTTGTGGTACAGTGTAAAATTGTGCAGAATTATGAATAGTTTCTTCAATTCAGTGTTATATTCCACAATATCAATATAAAAGTGCTTTGCTCCTTAGTCAATGCAGCGTCACTGACATCAAACCCCCGGACAGAGACCTCTGTCTTTATTCAACTATTTAAGAGCCGATGTGTAACACATACTCCAAAATATGCTGTAAACATCTGTGTCCCCATTCAGTGCAGGGCCAGCGGCTGCTGCAGGTTCCGCTGATCCCAATCACAAGTCAGACAGGATTCCCTGTGCGAGGCGTGTCCTGGGCACAGCACTGATTACACTCCTTCATTCCTCAGGTCAACCACTGAATCTGCCCATTATCAGTCAGGCTCTGCCAGTGTGAAGCGCTCTGAGACGCTGCCCTGCGTGGAGGGCGCTATATAAGTGCAAGTTGTTGTATTATTGGGTCTCTCTAGTTTTGTAGCTAAAAGAGTTAATATTGACCGTAATCCATCATTATTCAGACAAATCAGAATATACTATTTTAACACCAACACAGTGGCTGTCAGGTGGGAAATTGTCTGTGGCAATTCTGTAACCAATCTGAACAGAATAAATTGTTTTAATAAATGTCAGAACCAGAAAGTCTCAATATTTAAATTTTTAGACGATTGTGTGACAATGAAAGATTATCCGGAGGTTTGAATGATCTTGAAATAAATATTTATTGGCAAATTCAACAGAAGATTTGGAAATCAAAGCAACATTTTAATTAAGATTTAATTAATTAAGCAACATTTACATTACCCTACATTTTAAAGCCTTGTTGCTCGGAGAAAGAATTGTGACTATTTTAGTCTGAGAGGGTTTAGAATGACATTATAATCACAGGGACACTGTCTGACTCTCTGTGTTTCTAAACTTAAACTGGTCACGTGGTGACTTGAAGCTGCTTCGCAGACGATGCAGTCGAGGCTTTGCTGTGTAGATTAGCAGTTTCTCTCTCACACAGACAGTCACAGCTGAACAACATTATTGGGATCTGAAATTTAAACCGGATTTACATTTAAACAGCCAAATGTGTCACCTTGGAGCCAATTCAGCTCCTGCTCCCCGCCCCCCAGGAAGATAGTTCAGCTCTATCCGGTGATTCATTTTGTCCTGAAACTGCGTCTCCATTTTTTTCTAGAAATACAAATTCAGACTAACATTGTTGTCAAGAATTCAGTAACAATTAGAGAAATTCCTGCTCCGACTGTCTCTTACAGAGAGCTCTGCCCACCACTCTCACCTCTCCTCTCAAACTCTGAGAGGATCATTATTCTATTAATAATAATAATAATAATCCCTGCATTTGATATCGCGCTTTTCATGTCTTCTCGACATCTCAAAGCGCTTCACAGAATATGCTGTAAAGTGAATTGACTGTATGTTTGTGGGCGTAATGCTGCAGCCAACTGCGCACAGCAGTGTCCCACAAACAGTCGTGGATTGAAAATGTCCAATTTATTATTGTTTTAATGGCAATACAGTTATTTGATACTAATTTTTTTCTTCACCATGTCCGGGTGTCTTTAACATTAGCTTTTCTCTGCTGGAGAAATGTCGCCCTCCTACATTAAGAATATATTACTCCTTAAATGTCATCTGTGAAAGCCTTGTTCTCAGCCACGACTCCAGCCAGCACGCACACACAGGTACGCACACACAGGTACGCACACACTCACGCACACAAAAATAACATAATAATCATTGCTTTAGGTGCAGTGCCTATCACGGTGGTGAGACGTCTCAAAGCGCTTCATAGGATATAATGTAATGTGGATTGACTGTACTTTGTGGGAAAACACAGAAGCCATTTGAGCAAAATAATGTCCCACCAACACACGTAGAGTGATTGGTCAATTTTATATAGGTGACTGTTGACCAGGACAACAGGAGAGAGAGAGGGAGAGAGAGACTGACTTCTGTTTTTGAATAGTGCCATGAGATCTTTAACGTGGAATTGATGGCAGACGGGGCCTTGGTTTAACACCTCAATACGTATACACACCACACACACACACACACACACACTCAAACACATACACACACACATATATACATACATGTATACATAATAATACTTGCATTTGATATAGTGCTTTTCAAATGTTTGAGACATCTCAAAGCGCTTCACAGTATAATGTAAAATGAATTGACTGTATGTTTGTGGGATAAACGCGGCAGCCAATTGGTCACAGGAGTTTCCCACAAACAGTCGTGCATTGAAATAATCAATTTTATTGTTTTTTTCTTGAAGCATTATTATCAGGCGGGTGGGGTAAGGAAACTTTCCCAGGTTTCACCCTGACGGAAACCGAACCCACGTCTCTCGATTGTGAGGCGAGTGCTCTAACTACTGAGCCACAGGACTTCTATTCATACAGGAGACATACATAGATACACATACACACACACATATCTACGTAGAAGTACATGCGTACATATCTAAGTATGTGAGATATGTTTGTGTGTATGTGTACCTATGTATGTGTCCTGTATGATTAGAATATACACACACACATATCTATGTGCACGTATGAAGATACATAAATGCATATATACTGATATTGATTTGGGTCACAGGTTTATTTTAGTTTATCTGTGTGTCTGACCAAATTGCAGAAAAGCAGAACCTCAAATCTAACTTTCTTCTTGGTTTCCAGCTGTAACTACTCCTCCCAGTCTTTACGCCCTGCTGCCATACTGTGGACAATCCTCTTCTGGAGGCTCAGTGACTGTTGGGTGTCTGGCCTCCAGCTACAGCCCCGATCCCGCCATCTTCACCTGGAGATCAAATACAAATCCCATCACTGACCAAGTCGAGACTTATCCCTCAGTGCTCAACAAGAACGGTCTCTACACTCTGAGCAGCCAGTTAACAATCGCTGAATCCCAGCTGGGCAGCATCTATTGTAAGGTTGCACATAAAAACAACACCTGGTCAGCCGTGGAAAAGCCCCTAAAAGGTCAGTGCTGTTCGCCAACATACAGAACAATCAAACATGTTGCTCCCATATAGGGTAGAACACTCAACATTGTAGGTGTGGGTATGTCACTTTTCTTCACCAGGTTATGTGAACACTCCCATCACAGAGAATCTGCAATGTCCTGATGATGTTACCCTCATTTCCCAAGTGCTGCGTTACCCGGAGATAATGGGCACAAATGAACAGATAGAAAGGACTCCAACCAGTTCAGTTGGACCAGGGAAGATAGGGGAGCAGCCTGACAGGAAACAGACACAACACAAACTAGAGAGAGGGAAGGTGGGACTCTGAGAAGGAGAGCGAGCGAGCTTTGGAGAGCAAGGATTGAGCAATGCTCAACGATAGGCAACATGGCAGGGAAGAATAGAAGAGTTTTCAACTTTAAGCCCACTTTAGAGTCGAGTGCAATATATCAGATGGAATGATTGAAGCGGTTGCAATGTTTATCTTTCTAAAGGGGGGTCTTTAGTGGGAAGATTGAAAGAGATAAGCGAATGAGAGAGGAGTATCCACCCCGTGGCTGAGATCAATGTCAGTTTGAATATGAATATCAATTGCACAACAAAAAATATTTCTATCAAACAAAACATAACCTATTATTCAATATCCTGCAGATCTCCCGTCACCGTTGCCCCCAGTTGTTATCCTCACACAGTTTTCCGCTGAGGACATCGCAATGCACAAACCGACCACTGCTATCTGCTTCATATACGGTTTCCGTCCGGACAGTCTCAGGGTTGAGTGGCTGAAGGACTGGCAGCCCATACACTCAGGTGTTGTGACCTCTCCCTCGGTTGAAAACAATGGGACATTCAGCACCAGCAGCCGTCTGACTGTCACCGCCAGAGAGGGGAAGAGCGACTCGGTTTACACCTGCAAGGTGACCCATCAGCCCTCCCACACCATCACTGTCAAGAACATCACCAAGTGCCAAGGTAGGAGGTACAGCACCAGCTGATACACACGCCAACAACATGGCTCTCAGTTTCCTTGCAAATGTCCACTTGTGGGAGCTCTGGGGCACTTTGGGTTGAGCTCCTTTTGTATATTTCACTGGGATCAATGCACATGTGAGCCTTGAACCAAAGTTTATGGATGTGTACAACATGAGGAAATCGGCACTCGATCCTCACTGTGTTAATAATAATACTAATAATCCTTGCATTTGATATAGCGCTTTTCATGTCGGGAGGACGTCCCAAAGCACTTCACAGAACACACACTAAAGTGAATTGACTGTATACTTGTGGGCGAACACGGCAGCCAATTGCGCACAGCAATGTCCCACAAACAGTTGTTGATTGAAAATGACCAATTTATTATTGTTTTTTTGATTTTGGAGGGATTATTATTAGGCTCTGTGTGGAGTAAGGAAACTTGCCCAAGGTTTTGTCCTCTGCCTGGAATTGAACTCAGGTCTCTTCGCTTGTAAAAACGAGTGTTCTAACCACTCAGCTACAGGACTGTTATCAGGAGGCGCACCGTTTGGCTCTGTTTCTGATCTGCTGCTCAAGGGGAGATCTGGCATCTCTCACAGGTCCACGTGACTTTGGCTGTAATTCCCATATTCCACCCTCTTCCTCCACGTCTACTTTCACTGAACTTCCTGATCACAAACAGTCAATTTGGTCACTCCGCGCAGATATGCAGTGAATCGCAGACTGCAGAGTTACAACTCATCCAATGTATATGTTTAATGCTGAGTTGTTGTCAGTCGGAGGGAATTGGAAATCAATCGGCCAAATATCACGCGGTGTTTCAGAGAAGATTGTTCATCTTTCCATTAAATCATTTCAATACCAACTGATAATTCTGTTAGGAAACCGCGGTGCGTGTTCAGCTCACCCAGAACGTGAGAATATTCATGGACAGTATTGTTTCATAACTTGATCAAATATGAAATCCTGGATATTGGCTGTTATTTGGGTTTCAAGTTTCTTTTCCTTTTCTAGGTTGTGAATCTCCTGAACCTGTCAAGGTCTCTTTCCTGCCGCCTTCACCGAAACAGGTTTTGATGGAACCCATTGTAACGCTGACATGTGTCGTGGCGAATGCACCACATGACGTCAACGTGACTTGGACACAAGAACAGACACATTTACAGTCTGGATATGGGAAACCGTCTGCCACTGGGCCTCAGGAAGTGATCAGTAAACTAAACATTTCTACACAAGACTGGACCGGTGGAAAAGTATACTTCTGCATTGTCAGCCATGACGATATACCGACTCCCATCAGAAAAAAGATATTTAAGGAGCCCGGTGAGCATCCAAGTTCAGGATATAAACCATTTATTTGTTTATTGTAATTTCATAATATAGGCAACAGATACAATTGTGAAAACAATTATAAATTGTCTGTCTCTGTTTTTAATTCTGTCGATAGATTTGTCACATCTAACAAATGCCGAAAAATATTTATAGATATAAGCTGATAAGCAGATCCTCTGACATGAATAATATAAAAAATAACTTCATCATTACACCTGAGGATATTTTAACAGGTTTTTGTGGAGCAAAGGAAGCCACATCTAAGCCACTGAGCGCAAATCAAGTTAATCCCAAGTTCTGTTGGGAGTTTTCAATCCACTCCAGTGTTCCCAGCCACACCAACAATTATAAACCACTGCGCACAGACTGAGCAGAGACACACTTTACTCTCAGCTTGTTCAGCGGTATCTTGTGCTTGAAGGCTTTCTCTGATTGACGGCATCAGTGTATTGATTTGATTTTATTGTTTCCACAGTTGAGTACAGGAAACAACCTTCAGTGTATCTGCTTCTCCCATCGGCAGAAGAATTGTCTGCTCAGCAGTCTCTCACCCTCAGTTGCCTGGTGAAGAACTTCGCTCCCAAAGAGATCTTTGTGGAGTGGACTGTGAATGACCAATCGATTGATGCCAACAAATACAAGAACACTGAGGTGATGGCAGACAGTGCAGATGGCGATTACTCCATGTACAGCATGTTATCCATCTCAGCCGGAGATTGGGACAGAGGCTATTCCTACTCCTGTGTGGTCGGACATGAAACTTTCCCACTGAAGACCCTGACCAGAGCCGTTAATAAATCCAGCGGTAAACCGAGTTTTGTAAACATTTCCCTTGTCCTGATGGACACCGTGAATGCCTGTCAATGAGGCTCTCAATACCATTTTGCTTATTTTTTGTGCACCCGCCTCCCGACCATTGCATTGTCAGTTTGGAGTCATGAAAAAGTAACTCAAATAAAGATCATTGTTGTATTTATGAGTCAGGTACAGAGGGGATGATTTCCAATTAATTGCGCAGACAATTTTCAGAGTGAGGAATGATACACCTTTTGTTTGAAGCGATGATAGTATCAAGTTAGTAGAACAGTCAGTTTGGTTTGGATATTCTTAAGCACAGGGATGGATTTCCACTTGTTTTTGTTAAACTAAATACTGCTGAAGGACAGACACAGATCGCGGTACAGCAACATGTTCACGAATACACCCACTGAGCCATTCTCGTTGGTTGAAAAACAAACACTCATTCACATTCACATCCACACACACTCACACACACTCACATCCACCCACGCCCACATAGACACACATACAATCTCATCCACTGAGGCCCCCACACTCAACACAGCACAGGCCCACACACACTCACACCACACAGGCCCAGGCCCACACACACTGACACACACTCACACAACACAGGCCCACACACACTGACACACACTCACACAACACAGAACCACAATCAACTCACACACACTCATACCCACCCAGACCGATACACATTGACAAACACCCACATCCATCTCGGGCCACCCAGAAGCACACACTCATTCACAAACACATCCACCCGGTCCATGCACACTCACATACATTAACACGACAACAACAACAACAAGATTCCATTTATTGAGCGCCTTTAACGTCGGGATGAGGTCGCAAGGCGCTGTACAGTTAGGTCAGGACCCGAGCAAGGGGGAGAATGGTCAGAGTGAGGGGAGGGAAGGGAGGGAGCGAGGAGGGAGTAGAGAGTCGAGAGGGGAGTTGAAGGCTCGGTCAAAGAGAAAGGTATTGAGACTGGCCTTGAAGGAGGAAAGGGAGGAAGCAAGGCCATGACACTGGGGGATAGAGTTCCAGAGCCTTGGGGCTGAGAGGCTGAAGGCCCGGCCACCGATGGTAGGGCGGTTGGGGCGGGGGATGTGGAGCAGACCGGAGCCAGAGGAACGGAGGGTACGGGTAGGTAGGGGGATAGTAGGTCAGAGAGGTAGGAGGGAGCAAGGCCGTGAATGGCCTTGTAGGTGAGGATGAGGATCTTGAATTCGAAACTCCAATTGAAACAAAACTGCATTGCTGTGGCACTTCACCAAGTAGGACACCCACACTGTCAGGAAACTGGCTTCTTCCCTTTTATACATTGCTGTAATAAATACAACTCAATGTCACCATTTTCCTTGAGCTGAATCTGCAGGTTTTTCAGAATATGATACATGTTTTGTTCTCTAAGATAGGAAACATCACCTTGACAGTGAGTGTCAGTGCCTGATCCCTTCCCCAATCAGTCTCACATGGCCACATGCAGCAAAGGTGGTAATCAATAAAGCTCAGGGATGAACCGTTACACTTAACCCTCAATCCCTTCAGCTGATGTAACCTGACGTTTGTGTCGGTTCCTCTATTGCTTTACAGCAATATTAACCATTTTGAAATAGGCACAGTGCCATTGATAAAAATATTGATGATGACATAATATGGTAAAGGACACAGTCAGGAATAACATGGGGAATGGCAGAAAGTTACAGAGCGTTCGGCTGAGTTGGCAGAAAAGTGGAAATGAAGTTCAACATTGAGACAGCAGTTTTTTGAAAGTATATTTAGGAAAAATTATCATTAAAGTTATTACAACAAAATAATTCTTATATAAGTGGAATGAAGAAAACTTGGGAGTATAAATCGATGGGATTCAATATCAAAAAAGCATCAAAATGTATTCAGTGTTTTTCAGAGCGGAAATTGATTGCCAATTCTATGCAAAGTTAGCAGGATTGTGGGTGGGGCACTGCGTGCAGTTCTGGACAGTGTTATACAGTTATACAAACAGTATAAAACACCCAGGAATGTCACTGAAAAATATAACGGCAGAGTCGGTATTTATTTAGATATACACCGTACTTCTACTACCAGTTTTTTTTTGAATAGTCACAGTGTGAACATGGAAAAGAACAGCAGAAAGGTGGAATTTGAGCATTGGAGTAGATTTGGCCATTTTCTACCAGAAGACTCTCAATGGGAGGATTTCCACCTTTTGTAATTCCACAAGTTTAATTTTCTCAACGTGTTACCAAAATTCTTCTCTGGATTCAATATTTTTTGGAACAAATAAACAAACAATAAAATCAATTACTTTTTCATCTCTCTGAAAATTAAAAGTTTTGAAGCTTTGGCAGGAGGTTCTGTGTAGTTCAGTAGAGGGAGGGAGCCCACGATCAACTGGTAAACTTTATATACATTAATAGTCAAAAGGGAAAAGAAGAAAAGTCTCAGGTTTCAATCCCCTCTGAATATATTTCTTTTTCATCCTCACAGAGGTGAGCCCAACCGAGACGATGCTGGAAGGTTTTCAACAAGATGAACATGACAACCTCTGGCCGACAGCTTCCACCTTCATCATTCTCTTATTCCTGAGTATTTTCTACAGTGCCACGGTCACACTATTTAAGGTGGGGAGAGGAAATTCTTTGACACTATGATCTGATGTAACAGCTGCCGGTAAATAATTCTTCCACGGGAACTGATGGTGAAGCTCATTGCAGCCACTGTGCTGGGAAACTCCCCCTGTCCCCACAGGACAGGATCCGTGTGACCAAGCTGTGTGAGGTTGATGGACATATCCTCTCACCATTACACACCCTATCACACCTGACATATGCTCACCTGGTATAGCCGCAGGCAAGGAGCGAGGCTCATTTACTGATCTTGTGGATCTTTCAGTATATTGTGGATACTTGAAAGCGAAGGGTTTCTGCCTGTATAAGGCAATGACAGACCAATACCCACGGACACAGTATCAGTTGGGATTGTGTGTGTTTGTGGTGGTGGTGGGGGGGGGGATGTGTGGACATTCATATACATACATAAACACAATATGAAATACTAAATCTCCTCCCAGGCTGAAATTATTCATCATATATTTACTTTTATTTTCCAGGTAAAATGAGTTTATTACCATCAGCTTTACCGATGTTCCTCATCTGTTTGTGTTTATCTTCAATGTCCTGTGACAGAATATGCGATGTCTTGTTTCACCCATTGAACACATTCATGGGAAATAAATATTGTAATATGCAACGACGTTAATTTTAGTGACTTTTCTTATTGTTAGTTTATGTTACAATGTGCCTTTTGTTAAAAATATATAACGTTTTTATTTCATGTACTGTCACACCTCTCTGATATTCTTTATTTGCTGTTTACTGTTTGTGTGGTGCAATGATACAGAAAGACAGAGGCTGTTATATTTTGTCCTTTTATTTCATTCTGAAGATGTGTATTTGTGATCCGGTCCTATTCCATAATGCCTACAGATTCTCTATATTTGTTTGCCCGAAGTATCAATAAATGATAAAAGTTAGTGAGCTGTTTGATCTGTGTCTTTCCTGTTCCCTTTGTGTCAATGCCGCCTTGACTTCTGATCCAAATTGTTCAGATTCACAGAAGCTCAACATTAAACAAAAGCTGTTGAATGAACTGTCCGACTTCAGTTCGGGTTTTGCTGGAACAAATAATGGGCGACAATCTTTGTACTTGAATTGCTTCTCCGCTCCAGTGACCAGCAGCTGCTTCCATCCCCCAATGATCAGCCCCACACCCAGATACAGCTTCAGACACATGGCTATTCTAATATAGTAACACGCAGCTCTGTGTTATAGTATTTATAGCACAATGTGAGTGTGCAATGTGTTTGATATATGCAGAGAGCTTCATCTCCTGCCTGTGCTGAGCTGACAATCTGAGCAGCACCACAGTGGGAGGCCATGAAGCCCAAATCCCAGCTGTGGGCAGTTGGGCTGCTGTGTTGGCCCAGACTCCTCTTCACAGTTTAAACTGTGAAAGGCTTTGGGACGTCTTGCTGACGTGGCAGCAAACAACATGTGCAACCACTTGAGACAGAGGTTTTTGGCTCAAATCCACATCGGCATTTGACAATAATGGAGTTGATGTTTGTGAAATACACTCCAATGCTCTGCTGGGGTTGTGCCGTGTTGTTATGGGTTTGGTTCTTCGGTCCTTTTGCCTTCTTACCAAACTATTGAAGTGCTTTGACACATCTCCTTGATGTGAAAAGCTCCATAACAAACCTCAGGATTACTACTGAGATGGTCGACTTTCAGCAAACAGAAAATCAATAAGTACATCTTTCATATGTTAGTTTCAACATTAGAGAGACAGACAGACACGTGCAATAATCCGTTTGCCGTTTCACCTATTTCAATATTTTAAAGAAAATGAACAGATCCAGAATTAATATTGTCGCCATTCCACAGAAACTCCCTGCACAGAAGCACATATTTGCGTCCATTGTTGGCTGTTATTTTCTCCAAAATTAATATTTGCATAACTCGAACAGTAAGTATTTCCCCGCTCTCCCCCATATACCCTTCTAACCCAGTTCACAGCCAATTCTATTGATTAATATGGAACACTGATAACCCGCTCAGTGCGGAAATGTGGTGTAACATTTATCTTTATGATTCTGCTTCGACCAAAGATCAAGCCCTGATCTATATTGAAGCTAAATATATGCACAAATGTCTTAACTAGTCAGAGCAGTTGAATTACAACTATCGCTGTTGGCTATCAATTATTCTACTTCCCCTCCCCCGCACACACTCCCTCCATCCCTAATGTTCTCTGGAGCAAAGAAAATGTCAAATGTTTTTCTAACCGGTTGTTGGATTACCTGTACAGATTCACTGTGCCCATAGCGTAGTGATGTGCTTCACGTTCCACTGAGGGAAAGTGCAGTCTTATTGATGTTGATGTACTAAACAAGACTTGCAGGACAAACTTGTTGTTCAGAGATAGATAACTTTAAACATTTTTTAAACGAGAAACATGACGGCTGAGGTTCTATAAAGGGAGTGCTGTGGAATCCTGTAGCTCAGTGGTTAAAGCACTCGCATTGCAAGCGAGACACCTGGGTTGATTCCAGGCCGGGCGAAACCTTGGCCAAGTTTCCTTACTCCACACACCAAATAATAATCCCTCCAAAAAACAAATTGGTCATTTTGAATTCACGACTGTTTGTGGGACACTGCTGTGCGCAATTGGCTGCCGCGTTTCACCTACAAATATACAGTCAATTCACTTTACAGCATATTCCGTGAAGCGCTTTGAGACGTCGAGAAGACGTGAAAGGCGCTGTGTCAAATGCAAGGATTATTATTAGTAGTAGACTTATTATTATATTGCATTCAGTGTTTTAAGCATTTTTTATCCTCAGTTATATCCGCTTTTAATCTGAGCTGATCTACTGCAACAGATCAGTTTGAACATAAGAATTGTTAGTCGAAAAAAGATCATGGTCTGTCCAGTTTGCCTTCCACCATCCTGGAAGTCACATGCACATGTCAGGCTCACACTATATCCCACAATATTATTTCCTAAAATACATCCATCTAATTTGCTTTTAAAGGAATCAACAAGTTGTGTTTCAACCATCTCCCGAGGGAGACTGTTCCATACGTTTGCTGCTCACTCGCTGAAATAGTATTTACGCAGATGTATTTTGAATTTCAAATGCAGGCCATGTCCTCTGTGTAGCCGCCACTCTGTACATGTATTTTACTTCCTACCGTTCATCTTTATGAGAATCAGCACAACAGGGAAGGAATTTCGCTTGTGTCACACTTTACCGTTTAATGCAGAATTTTATTCTGATCAAAACTTGGCAAATTGTAAAATACAGCCATAAATGTAACGTACCATTTGCCCAAATTTATTGTATCAACGACAGCAAACTGGTGACAACAACACCAAATTACTTTGGTAAAGCGTCTTTGATGCTGGGAGGACGTCCCAATGCACTGAATCACCACACAATTGGTCAATGTATATGAAAGAGGGGTCGGTTGATGAAGAATTTCACAGGAGACAAAACTCTGTTTGGGGAACAGTTTAACTACAACTGTTCTTCAGGAAACCCTTAATGTCTGGAATGGAATGTGTAAATCTCTTCCAGGAGGAGCAGACCTTTCCAACCTAATTCAGGTGCATTTCAGACGCTGGTTCGTTAGGCTTTGGAAGTGTAACTGCTGGGGTTTCATCAGTTGAATGTGAAATCTTGCGATTGCACGCACTGTCTGGCAAGTTTCCTGTGACTTGACCAGTTAGAATTATCCCCTGTGTTAGTGCTTTGACCTGCAGGGTTAACAGGACTTAAATGGGATGAATCTCCAATGCCCACTGTGACTGCTTTGCCCACTGGTCCTGCCAATCGGGCAGGCAGACAGGCTGGTTTGCCAACAGCAGGACCTGGATTACATCCGAACCCACGTGGCTCACGAACCCGATTATCGAGGATTGTCACAGAGGATTGACTCAGTTCCACATTTTATTGCCAACCGTTCCACCGAGGAGTGAATTCATTTCCAATAAGAAACCTAAACCCCCAACACTCCCCCACCCCCTTCCCACCACAACACACACACACCGCCCCTGTACTCCATATGGATAGTCAAATTAAAGTACAAATCACAATTGATAACTTGGAGAAAAAATTATTGAAATTAACCCTTTTACTAAAACCTGCTGCCCCAGGTCAAACAACACTTACAAGAAATCATTGACATTGGCACGTGTTGGTCTGAGAAAGAGTCAGTTTCTTATCTGCAGGAAACACCTGCACTTTCTGACACTAAATTAGAGCGATTTCCTCCTAATGTAAAACTGACCTGAAAGCCATCTGCTAGAAACTGGTTCAAAATGTTCCACCGAACAACACAGAGCGTCCTCCATATATGGCTTCTGTCTGTGGAAATAAAATAATTGTCAAATTAAAGTCTCAGATATAGTTCTGCAGAGGTTACAAAAACTGTTGATCGGCATTTGTAACTATTGGGGAATACTTCACACTACAGCATTAATATTATCCGGCAACAAACCAATGACAAACACCAGATAAACATGTTACAGAGCTTAAAACTTCTTGGTTTCTTGGTTATTTCATGTTTCTGTAACTATAATCCCTCCACCCAAACTGTATATCACAAAAGTAAAACAAATATTCGAAACCTATTGCAGGTAAATTAGCATCAGAGAGAATAACAATTTGCAGTTGTTATTATGGCCGCCTTATTACAAACTAACAGCAATATGAGGAACACGTGTGATGGCAGAACAGGAACCTTTTTCATTGAGTATAATTGATCTTTGGAAATCTATCTTAGAGACTGTTACTATGAAGCCAAATCTGTTCAGGAAATAAAGCAGCTTTTGTGTCTAAGTGTTCATATAAAGTGTTTGGAAACAAGTAAATTGTTTGTATTGTGTCTGAACGCTGAACTATGTGTATTAACTCGGCTCAGTTGGCAGCACTCTCGCCTGTCAGTCAGAAGGCCGTGGGTTCAAGCCCTGTGTCTGTGTGTGGAGCTCAGGAACTCTCGGCATTGCAGTGCAGGGGCTGAGCTGTATTGGAGGAGATTTGGTCGTCTGTTTCTGTGGATGTTATAGAACACATTCCTCTGTTTAAAAAAAAGGACATTTCTCAAATGGGGATTGTTGGCCAGGATACAGGGAGACACTCCCTTCTCGTGTCGAATAGTGCCCTGGGATCTTTAACATCGACCTGAACAGACAGACAAACCTCTGTTTAATGTCCCATCTGAAGGATTGCGTCCCTCACAACACAGCACAGCCCCGGCAGTGTTTTGTCGTATCAGCCGGGACTATATGAGTTTAAAATGCCGATGTGGGTCGTGTACACACAACCTTAGAGTCAGAGGCAAAACTGTTGCCATGTGATACTGACTAATACACACTTCACGGCTGCTTGGCATCGGCTGCAAAACACAGGCACTAAACTCTGCTGTAAATCATGTGCAGTGATGAAAATATTCTCCTGACATGAAAGGCGCTGTATAAAATGTAAAGATTATTATATTCTCTGTGTATTACAGGTGTTAAAACATAACATTTAAAACCTACACCGGTGAAACAACATCTGAGAGAACAATAATTGAGAGTGTCCATTTTCCCCTCAATCAGAGAACCAAAGAAGTTTACAACATAGAAAAGGTAACTTGTTCTATTCTGTGTCTGTTGGTTCTTTTAATTGCAAACCTTTGTATCCCGTTCACTCGCTCTGTTCATATACACCAATAGTTGACTCCAGTTCAGCTTTGTTTCTGGTTCTTTTCAAAACTAATATGGATTTTTATCACAACACCTGAGCCAGTCAGCCCACTCCATATCCAAACCACTCTGTGCAATAATAAACGAACATCGCCATTAGCTCGTTTGCTAACTATCTTAAATTAATATCCTTCAGTCACCCATTTACTGAACAGTAGCAATATATTCTCTACATCAGCTCTATCAATAACTCAGATAATTTAAAGCCCTCTATCAGGCCATCTCTCAGCCATTTTTCATTAGATTTCCACCATTAATGTGGAGTCATTGTGGAGTCCTGTTTCTCACTGTTTAGAGGACCAGCCTCACAAGCAGGAGACCGGGTCCGATTACTGACAGAAAAAAAATGTGGGCAAGTTTCCTTGCTCCACACGTGAGACAATAATACTTGAAGAAAAATAAATAACAATAAAGGTAATTTCAATCCACGACTATTGTAGGACACTGCTGTGTTGCAATTGGCTGCCGAGTTTCGCCCACAAATATTCAATCAATTCACTTTACAGTATATTTTGTGAAGCTCTTTAAGACGTTCACAAGATGTGAAAAGCGCTATATCGAATGCAAGGATTATTATTATTATATTATTATTATTCCCAGATTTTCTGTTTATTTCTGATATCTTAATATGGAAAATATCTTAATATTTGCTATTTCTCTGTTTCACTCATCTGACAATGTAATCGATGTTATTTTATTACAAATGATTTCAAATAGCGTGAAGCTGGTCTTGTTGTGGAAAGATTAAAATTGATTCTACATTACTCCGCAACTGTTAAGAGCTCTGAGACGCCCCCTGCGTTGAGGACGCTATATAACTGCAAGTTGTTATTGCTGCTGTTGTTGTTGTATCTGAATACAGACTTCCCAGGGCACCACGGCTCAAAGTGCAGTGACAATAAGTTACACACATCATCTGTCAGGGTGTGCTATCTGCGGAGCCTGTGCTCTGTGGGCAGTGAAGGCTTTGCTGTTGATCTGCAGATGAAAATCGTGTTAGTGGAAGCGTTAGAGAGCGTCACCAGTCACAGTGATCACAGGCAAAGCTTTCTCTCATTGGCTGCAGCAAACGGCAGTGACATTTGAGAAGACAAATCCCATTTAAACAATCTGGAGCATCAATTGGCAATTATTCCATTGATTAATACATATTTATTGAACACCGATATCTTTAGTTTAACCTTAATTGTCCACAGGAGCTTTGTACATTTTAAAACAAAATGGACTCACAGATTAAACGTATCTGATCTCACAGATTGTTACGCGTCAGATCGATTGTCTCCTTGTAATTGTCCACTTGTTTAGTTTAAAGGAAAGATGGGCCATTGGACAGACAGATGGATAGACTTGATTCTACATCACTCCGCCACTGTTAACCCCTCTGAGACACTACCCTGCGTGTAGGGCGCTATATAAGTGCAAGTTGTTGTTGTTGTATTCTGAATACAGACTTCCTGGGTCACAATGGCTCAAAGTTCGGATGGACAGACTGGATGGCTGGACAGGTTGGGTTGAAGAGGAAATGGGCAAACGGTTGGGTTCAGTTGTTTGTATGTTGTTATGGATCGATGGATCAGTGTCTGGGTGGACTGACAGATGAATGGATGGACCATTGATGTATATATTCCCTTCAAAAGTTATGAAATCCAAAGGCATTTGAAGCCGCTGCTCAAGAAACTCACAATTCACAATTGTGCCCAAAAATTAAAAGCACTGAAAGCGTTCAAGGTTCAACATTGGTCCTGCAGCGCCACTCAGCGCTTACATTAGAAAATGCACTCACATTTGGTTGAAAGACAGCGATTTCTTTAACTTGAATTAAATACTAATGACAATGTAATTGTTTTATATTCTATCAAAATTACAGATATTGTAGAAACATAACATCATAGATTATTACAGCACACAAGCAGACCATTTGGCCCATCATGTCTGTATGGGCTCAATGGAAGAGCGATCCAATCAGTCCCACTCCCCCACTCACTCCCCAATGTGAATTTTCCTATTTCAAGTTTCTATCGAATTCGCGTAAGAAAGTGCTTATTGAATCTGTTTCCACCACACTTTCAGGCTGTGCATTCCAGACAATAACAACTCTCAATACAATGAATTCTCATCTCCCCTCTGGTTGTTTTTCCAATTATCCTGAATGTATATCCTCTGGTTACTCATCCACCTGCCACAGGAAATAGTTTGTCCCTCTATCATTTAGCAAAACCTCTCAGAATTTTGTATCATAGAATCATAGAATCATAGAATGTTACAGCACAGAAGGAGGCCATTCGGCCCATCGAGTCTGAGCGGCTCTTTCACAGAGCCACTGACTTTTATTAACCCCACTCACCAGCTTTCTCCCCATAACCCTGCAAACCTGTCTTCCCAGATACCTATCCAGTTCTCTCTTAAAAGCTGTTATCGAATCGGACTTCACTGCCCTTTCGGGCAGATCATTCCAAATTCTAACAACTCGCTGAGTGAAAGCATTTCTTCTAACCTCCTCTCTGCTTCTTTTGGAAGATATATTAAGACTGTGACCACGAGTCACAGACACACCTACCAGCGGAAACAGCTTTTCCCTATCTCGCCTGTCGAAACCTTTCATGATCTTGAAGACCTCTATCAGGTCCCCACGTAACCTTCTCTGCTCTCATGGGAAAAGACCTGAGTTTTGCAGCCTGTCCTCATAGCTAAGCTTCCCCATTCCTGGTATCATTCTCGTGAATCTCCTCTGCACCCCTTCCAGTGCCTTAATATCCTTCCTGAGGTAAGTTACCCTGAACTGAACGCAGTACTCCAGCTGAGGCTTAACCAGTGTTTTGTACAGCTTGAGCATAACCTCCTACTCTTATACTCTATGGCCCTACTAATGACGCTCAGTACACCAAATGCCCTTTTTACTGCCCTATCTACCTGCTCTGCCACCTTCAATGAATCGCTTACTTGAACGCCCAGATCTCTCTGTACGTTCACCCCCTTCAGATTGAGCTCCCAAGCCTATATTGCCTCCTATCATTTTTCCTCCCTAAGTGTATCACCTCGCACTTATCTACATTGAAATCCATCTGCCACATGTCAGCCCATTCCACCATTCTGTGTATGTCTGCCTGGAGTCCGAGACAGGGAGCGGCGCCAGGACAGCGCGGGGAGGAGCCTGGGCCGACCTCTCAGGTATTTAAGCTCAACACGGCAGGGAGTGCAGCTGGGGTGTGGGGGGGGGGGGGTGTGGGGCAGAGGAGGGAACCAGTGGGGGCGGAGCGGGGGATCCGCTGACGTCATAGAGGTAATTTTCAGAAGTGTACGCGCGCAACTCAACTAAAAAAAATAAATAAATAAACAAATAAAAAACAAAAAAACAAATATCCTCTGCGCCCCCCCCCCGCCCCAGCGCTCTCATCAGAGCCCACCACGGTCCTGTTAGGTTGGCTGCCCCAGCCGCAGCCTGTGGGAAAATGTTTCCATCCACCTGACCGCTCGCTCCCAGTCCCCGCGTGCGCAATATGGCTGCCGCTATGACCCGAGCCCCCTCACCCCCTCCCTCCCTCCTCCCTCCTCTGTACCCCCAAACCCTCCCCCCTCTGCATCTCTCCCGCTCTCTACTCCTCTCTCCGTCCCTCTCGCCTTCTGTCCCCACTTGACCCTCCCACAACCTCCCTCTGTTCCAGCCTAGGAATCCTGCCCCGGGCTCACTGTGGCATTCGGCGTTGGCTGTCCAGCAGCAGCCACACCGTCTGCCCATTCCCAACCACACTCGCCAGCCACCCCGGACACAGACCCGGGGAGCCAACCTCTCCTCCCTTATCCCCATTTCCCCCACTCCTGCCTCACAACCTGGACCCCCTCCCCTCCCACACACTCTTCTGTCAACCGCTCCATCCACATCGTACAACAAAACGTCCGCTCCCTCTGTAACAAGGCCCTGGTCATCAACGATCTCATCCTTGATGGCAACGTTGATATCATGGCCTTTACGGAAACCTGGCTCACTCCAGGCGACACCATCCCCCTCACGGAGGCCACACCACCCGGCTACACCTCCCACCACATCCCTCGCCCCAACCGCCGTGGCGGTGGTGTTGCCCTTATCTCAAGGACACCACTTGCCCTATCCCCCTACTCCTCTGGCTGTTTCCCCTCTTTTGAGCACCTCACCCTCTCCCACTCCTCCTTCCTCTCACTTAAAATCCTCCTCCTCTACCGGCCCCCTAAAACCTCTCCCACCTTTATCTCTGATATTTCCACCCTACTTACTTCTCTCTGCCTCTGCTCTGATCGCCTCACCATCCTGGGCGACTTTAACCTGCACTTCACCCCCTCCTGCTCAATCTCCTCAGATTTCTCTTCACTGCTCTCCTCGCTCCACATCAACTCCCCCACTCACAGTCACGGCCACCCACTCGACTTGGTGATCACCTGGGGCCTCAGTGTCTTGGACGTCACTATCACCGACAAGGCCGTCTCCGACCACCACTTCATCTCCTTCAACACCTCCACCCCCCTCCCCACCTCCAGCAGACCCACCACCATCTTCTACCGCCCCTGGAAGCAGTTATTCCCTCAATCCCTAACCGCTGCCTTGGAGTCCTCTGAACTCCTCTCCCTCTGGCCTTCAACCTTCACTGACCCCTCTTCTGCTCTCACCCTCCTCCACGATACCCTCTCCCCCTCACTTGACACTATTGCCCCCATCACCTCCCGTACCGTCTCCTACTCTCGCTCCTGCCCCTGGTTCACCACCCACCTCCGCTCACTGAAGAGCTAGGTGCGGGCTGCTGAACGCACCTGGGTCAAATCTGGCCTAACGGTCCACCGACAAATCTGGCTGGACCTCCTCAAAATCTACCGCTACACTCTAGAGTCGGCCAAATCGTCTTCTACTCCAGGTCAATCATGGAAGCGAAGAACAACCCCAGGCTACGCTTCTCTACCACATCCCAACTCCTCCGTCCCCCACGCCACACCGCGCAGGTCATCTCCTCCAACCTTCACTGCGAGGAGATGTTGGATTTCCTTGCATCCGAAATCAAGGGAATTCGCTCCGCGGTCACTTCCACCCAACATCCACCAACCCCCACCCCTTCCCTCCCACACTCCGACTCCTACCCATCCTCCACTACACACTTTCGTACCAGTTTACCCATCCTCTGTCACCAAACTAATCCTATCCTATCTATCCCATCCTATCCCTGAAACCCACCACCTGCTCCCTTGACCCCAACCCCATCCCAGCTCCACCTTCTTGCCCCACATATCACACATCGTCCCTCTCCTCTGGCTCTATTCCCATTCCCTTAAAAACTGCCACCATCACTCCCACCTTGAAAAAACCCTCCTTTGATGCGTCGCAGCTATCAAGCTACTGGCCCATCTCCAACCTCCCCTTCCTGTCCAAGGTCCTGGAACGAGTCGTCGCCTCCCGGCTGCGCTCTTTCCTCTCCACCATTCATTATTCGAACCCCTTCAGTCGGGTTTCCGTGCTGCCCATAGCACAGAAACTGTCACCAATGACATAAAGGTCACCAATGACATCCTGACCATCTGTGACCAGGGCTCCCTCTGCCTCCTTGTCCTCCTCGACCTATCGGCAGCATTCGATACGGTCGACCATGCTATCCTCCTCCACCGCTTGTTCTCCCACCTCAACGTTCAAGGCGCTGTCCTTGAGTGGTTTAGGATATACCTCACCCACCGTCTTCACTTTGTTTCCACGAATGGTTTTTCCTCCAGCCCCCGCACTCGTGGGTGTTCCTCAATGTTCTGTCCTCGGTCCCCTCCTCTTCACCCTCTACATGCTCCCCCTGTGGTGACATCATCCGCAGACATGGAGTTAACTTCCACTTGTATGTGGATGGCTCCCAACTATACCTTTCCTCCTCTAACCTCAACTCCACGACCACCGATGTCCTGACAGCTGCCTGTCCGACATCGAGTCCTGGACGAGAGACAACTTTCTTCAGCTCAACTTGTGCAAAACTGAGGCCCTTCTGATTGGCTCATGTCAGCGCCTCCGCATCTCAGGCGCTGACAGCATCAGCATCCAAGGCCGCACTCTCCACCTCTCAAAGCCAGTCAGGAACCTCGGCGTTCTGCTCGACTCTGAGCTGTCGTTTCTCACTCATATCCGCACCACAACTGGCACCGCCTTCCATCACCTCCGGAATGTCGCCAGACTATGGCACTGCCTCACCCCTCACGCTGCTGAAACTCTGGTCCACGCCTTTATCACTCAAGGCTGGACTATGGGAACTCTCTCCTCGCCGGCCTTCCCGCCACCTCCCTCCACAAGCTGCAGGTCATTCAGAACTCTGCAGCTTGTGTACTGTCCTGCACCAGACACCGCGACCACATCACTCCCACCCTCGCTCGCCTCCACTGGCTCCCCATCCCGCAGAGGATCGAATTCAAGATCCTCATCCTCACCTACAAGGCCATTCACGGCCTTTCTCCCTCCTACCTCTCTGATCTACTATCCCCCTACCTACCTGCCCGTACCCTCCGTTCCTCTGGCTCCGGTATGCTCCACATCCCCCGCCCGAACTGCCCTACCATCGGTGGCCGGGCCTTCAGCCTCTCAGCCCCGAGGCTCTGGAACTCTATCCCCCAGTGCCTTCGCCGCTTCCACCCTTTCCTCCTTCAAGGCCGGTCTCAAGACCTTTCTCTTTGACGGTGCCTTCAGCTCTCCTCTCGACTCTCTACCCCCTCCTCGCTCCCTCCCTTTCCTCCCCTCACCCTGACCATTTCCCCCTTGCTCGGGTCCTGATCCAACTATACAGCGCCTTGGGACGTCCTCCCGACGTGAAAGGCGCTCTACAAATGGAATCTTGTTGTTGTTGTTATTGTGGTGCTATCCTCCTCACCATTAACTATTTTTCCTAGCTTAGTATCGCCTGCAAATTTGGAAATTGTGCTCCTTATATCCAGGTGTCACGATCACTCAGATAAATCAGAAGAGCAGGTGTCCCAGTACCGACAGAGAGACTGAGAGAGAGACACAGAGAGGGTGGGTTGAAAGGGCAGTGTCTGACTCCTGTTAGACAGAGAGTGTCAGACCTGGGCTGTGGGATTTCCCTGTTTCTCCGGCTCCAAAGATCAATCTCAAAGGTTATTGCTGACAGTGGAGATGTGAGCAGACAGCTGGTCAGGTCATTCCAGAGTTACACATTTATTCAGTTTCGGAATCTGAGAGAGAGAGACAGAGAGAGACTGAGAGAGAGGGACTGACTGAGTGAGAGACTGAGTGAGACAGAGCGAGAGACTGAGTGAGAGACAGACTGAGAGAGAGAGAATGTAAGAGATAGACTCAGAGTGAGAGAGACTGAGAGAGAGAGTGACTGAGAGAGACTGAAATTTTTCCAGTTTCTATGACCTGAAATTTTTTCTTCAATTGTGGAAAATTTTGAATACCGAGATGGAGAGTTGAGACAGAGAGAGAGAGAGAGAGAGAGTCAGCAGGTCATCGAGTTATGGGGGTGGTGGCGTGCGGGATGAGTGACTGAAAGAGAGATGGCGGAGACAGATGGAAGGAAAGAATTAGTGAGTGAGTGAGTGACGGACTGAGTGAGTGAATGAGTGAGTGAGGAAGAGAGTGAAGAGGGAGGTAGTGAGCAAGTGAGAAAATGGCTGAGTGAGTGAAGAAGTGAGGGGAGTGTGTGAGCAAGTGAGTGAGCGACCGAGTGAGTGAGCAAGGGACGGAGGGAGGCAGTGAGTGAATGAGTGAGTGCGGGGGCGAGTCAGGGATCGAGGGTGTGAGCACGCGAGACAGTGGGTGAGGGTGTGAGTGTGCGCGCGAAGGAAGTGAGTGAGGGCTGGAGGGAGCGAGACTCAAGGTGGTTGTTGCTGTAGTTGTTGTTGTCGTTGTTGTCGTCGTCTCTCCCCGCAGTGTTTCAAGGAAGGTTTACGAGGCAGCTATGCTGCTGAGCGCGGTTGGAGATGCGTTGGGCTATCGGAACGCACGGTGGGAATTCTGCGAGAGCGGGGAGCAGATTCATTCCGAGCTGGAGGGGCTGGGGTGCCTGGGCAACATTCACGTCTGTCTGCCACACTGGCCTGTCAGTGACGACACTGTACTACACCTCGCCAGCGCTCAGGCTCTCAACACTGGTACACGATCACAGTGGGGGTGGGGGGGTGGGGGGGTGGAGAGAGAGAGAGTGTGTGTGTGGGAGAGTGAGACAGAGAGAGGGTGAGTGTTGTGTGAGATACAGTGTGTATGAGTGTGTGTGTCAGAGTGAGACAGTCTGTGTGAATGTGTGTGATAGTGTGTGTGTCAGTGAGACAGAGTGTGTGTGTTTGAGACAGAGGGTGAGAGAGACAGTGTGTGTGAGATACAGTGTGTGTGAGTGAGAGAGTTTGTGTGGGAGTGTGTGTGTGTGAGAGGTTGTGTGAGATATAGTGTGCGTGAGAGTGAGATAGAGAGCATGTGTGTGAGTGTGGGTGAGATACAGTGTGTGTGAGTTTGTCAGAGTGAGTGTGCGACAGAGACACAGAGTGTGTGTGTGTGAGAGAGAGAGTCAGAGAGTGTGTGTGTGTGTGAGAGTGTGTGTGAGATTCAGTGTGTGTGTGAACTAGAATGTCTGCCAGAGACTGTGTGAGAGCGTTTGTGAGATATAGCATTTGTGAGAGCGAGTGTGAGGGAGTGTTTGAGAGAGAGTGAGAGCCACAGTGGAGGGTGCTATAAAAACGCAAGTTCTAGTTTTTTTGTTGATCACTGTAAAAGAGTGTTGTTTGGAGAAGATTAGCGGCTGATGTGGTTGGGAGTTATTGGGGGAAGGGGGGGTGTGTGCGGGGAGTTTGGGGGTGAAGTGCTGGGAGACACGGAGATTAATGATAAATTATGATTCTCATCCAGGGAAAGATGGAGATGCACTGCTGCATGAGTTTGCTGCTCAATATGTTGAAGCCATGAAGGACATGAAGGGCAGGAAGCCAGGTCCCACCAGCATCCTTGGTAAATAAAGCCTGGACACATATATCCTCTCGGGGTGGCGGAGGGGGAGTGGCGGGGCCTCCGTGGAGCTTAGTTGGCTCCAAAGTGTCCCAGCCCTGAGGACAACCGCAGCCCCATGTTGTGAAAGTCTCCTCTCACTCTGATGGCTTTGGTTTAGGTTCTGTGTCTGTTGAGACAGGTTTCGGTTGCATTGGTTGGCTTATGCTGGGATGGGTTAGGTTGGTGTTTGGGGTAGGTTGGGTTGGAAGTTGGCTAGGTTGGCCTCGGTTAGGCTGGGGTTGGGTGGTTTATGCTGAGTTGGGTTTGGGCTGGGGTTGGGTGGCCTCTGCTAAGTTGGGTTGGGGTTGGGTTGGGTGGACTGGGGTTGGGTTGGGGTTGAGTGGGTTGGGTTGGGTTTGAGTGGCTATGCTTGGTTGGATTGGGCTGGGGTTGAGTGGCCGATGCTGGCCTTAAAGGTCAAATCTATTAAAGATCTCCTGCGGTGCTGTCGGGAGGGAAAAGAGAGTGTCTTGCTCTCTCTCTATCTCCCAGTATCCTGGCAGATAAAACTACTCACTCGCTTCATGACTGTTTGCTGGAGCTTCACTGTGCGCAGTCATCTGCTGAATTAAACAGACAGTCACTTCACTCACGGTGAATGCTGGGAAACATGGGTGAAAAGGTCAGGTATAACGGTTAATCTTGTTGATCCTGGCTTTCTGTCAATCAGGAACTTCACAGCTGAGACCCGGATAGCCGTTGGGTTTCCAGATTCCCTTTAACCCGAAAGGAGTTGGATGTGGTGCAGCAATGAGATCAATGTGTATCGGTCTGAGGTCAGAGAGGCGTGAGAGAGACTGCGAGAGAGAGAGAGAGAGAGAGAGAGAGCTGGGAAAGATAGAGACCGAGAGAGAGAGAGACTATATGCGTACAGAGAGAGTGAGTGACTGACTCACTCTCTGTGTGTGTGTCAGGTATCCACGCCCGGAGCAACTCCCACACCTGGTGAGGGTCAGTATAGATTCCGGCCGAATAACACACAACCACCCAACAGGTCAGTGCATCCCCACCCAACGACCCCTACACACCTATCCCCCAACTAAACCTCCCCAGTATTCCCCCCAATTACCCCTCCCAACTATCCCCAACCACCCACCCCAACTACCCCCAACACCCACCCCAACTACCCACCCAAATAGCCCCCAAATACCCCACCCAACTACCCCTACACAACTACACCCCAACTAAACCCCCTCACTACTACCCCAAATTACCCCTCCCAACCACCCACACCAACTACCACCAACCACCAACCCCAACTACCCCCCAACCACCCACCCCAACTACCCACCCCAACTACACCCCAATCACCCACCCAAATTGCCCCCCAAATAGCCCACCCAACTAACCGCCATCTACTCCCACTCAACTACCCCCCCAAATACCCCCACCCAACTACACCCCTAACTATCCCTCGAACAACCCCAAAACTCATCCCCCAACTGCACTCCAACTATCATCTCCAACTAACTCCCTAACTACCCCCACCCAATTCTTATTATTATGTAACTTGTTGTTGTCAGGTTACCTGGGGGCTTTGGCCTCTGCTCTCTTCACTTCCTACGCTGTACAGGGGCGTCCGTTGTCAGAGTGGGGTTTTAGCTTGCTCCAAACGCTCCCACTCGCTCTGGACTACGTCACCAGCTCCGGGAGAGATGTCCCGGAAAACCTTGCCGCCTGGAATTACTTCCCAGAAAAGTGGGAATGGTAAAGATAGATATAATCTGCATGTTTTGGAAGCTAACGTAGCAGCCCACCTCCCCACCCCCATCTCGTCCTGCTCACAGTGATGTCCCCGCAAACTGCCGTGAAGCGAGCGCGCAGTTTTATCTGTCGCCCAGGACGCTGTGAGAGAGAGAGGAACAACCTTCTCTCCCCATCCCTCCAGGATGTTTGACCCACGTGGAAACCCATCACCCTGATCAGTCGGGTGTCTGACATGCATGGAAACCCATCACCGTGACCAGCCGGGTGTCTGACACGCACGGAAACCCGTCACCGAGACCAGCCGCGTGTCTGACACACACACACATCGAAACCCGTCACCGTGACCGGCCGGGTGTCTGATACACACACACGGAAACCCGTCACCTTGACCAGCCGGGTGTCTGTCACACACACGGAAATCCGTCACCGTGACCAGCCGTGTATCTGACACGCACGGAAACCCGTCACCGAGACCAGCGGGGTGTCTGTCACACACGGAAACCTGTCACCGTGACCAGCCGGGTGTCTGACACGCACACACGGAAACCCGTCACCGTGACTGACACACGGGAGAGTCGTGTGTTGATGGGTGTTGTGGAAGTGAGGTGCAGTGACTGAGTGACTATTTCTCGCAGGTATTTGAAGCAGCGGGGGCTGGAGGCGGGATCTGGGGGGCCGCGGTTCCCCCCGGTGTTCGGCCCCCCCGAGCGGGACGTGGAGTACAGGACGTTCTCGCTGGACGGGTGGGCGGGACGAAGTGGCCACGATGCTCCCATGATAGCGTACGACGCACTGCTGGGGGCGGGCGCATCCTGGGAGTAGCTGTGCTCGCGAGCGGCCTTCCACGGAGGTCAGTGCTCACGTGGGCTCACACTCGGTCACCACTCACACTGCTCACCCCTGCCCACTCACACTCACACCCACTCACACTGCTCATACCCCACTCACACTGCTTGTGGAGTCCTGTAGCTCAGTGGTTAGAGCACTCGCTTTGCAAGCGAGAGACCTAAGTTCAATTCCCGGCAGAGGGCGAAACCTTGGGCAAGTTTCCTTACTCCACACAGAGCCTAATAATAATCCTCCAAAACCAAAAACAATAATAAATTGGTCATTTTCAATCTACGACTGTTTGTGGGACATTGCTGTGTGCAATTGGCTGCCGCGTTTCGCCCACAAATATACAGTCAATTTACTTTACAGTATATTCTGTGAAGCACTTTGGGACGTCCTCCCGACGTGAAAAGCGCTATATCAAATGCAAGGATTATTATTATTATTATACCCACTCACCGGTCACACTCACCGCTCACACCTGCTCACAGTCACGCTGCACGCGTTCACACTGCTCAAACCCGCGTTGTCTGTTTGTCTCTCTCGCTCACTCTCTGTCTCTCTCTGTTTCTCTCTCAGTCTCTTTCTCTCTCTGCCCAGTCTCTCCGTGTCTCTCCATCTTGGTATGTCTCTCACCGTCTCTCTCTCTCTCTCCTCGTCTCTCTCTCTCTCAGATTCCGTGTTTCTCTTTCCAGGTGACAGTGACTCCACAGCTGTTATCGCCGGTTGCTGTTGGGGGGCGATGTATGGACTGTCCTCGGTTCCCGAAATAAACCACAAGTCACTGGAATACTGGGATCGCTTGGTGCAGGCAGCAAGACAGCTCCACCAGTCCGCCTGGGAATAGTACCCTCACACGACGCCGACCATTCTCTCCCCTCTGCTTTTGTAATAGATACAGTGAAATCAATATTACCCGATCTTTCTGGGAAACCCACAGCCATTCTTTTCACGCTGCTGCCCAAGTTTCCATTTTTTTCCCCCGATCTATAACGCTCCATGCAGCTTATTGCTAAGTGGCCTCTGTCACAACATTTCCCCTTTCGCGGTACCTGATGGAGCCGTATTTGTTCAGTTAATTGACCAACACTGATAGTAGGCATGTATCGTCTCCTAATTGGTGTTCAGAGGATTACACAGCACAGAAGGAGGCCATTCGGCCCATCATGTCTGTGCCGGTTCTTTGAAAAGAGCTATGAAATTGAATTCCACTCCCCCGCGCTCTCCCCATAGCCCTGCAAACAGTCCTGATAATTGAAGTCCCTCATTTGTGGTATCATCCTGGTAAATTTTGTTCGCACCCTCTCCAATGCCTTTACATCCCTCCTGAAGTGCGGCGCCTAGAACTGAACACAGTCTCTAGCTGAGGCCTAATCAGTGTTTTATAAAGGTTCATGATCAACAACAACAACAACAAGATTACACTTATAGAGCGCCTTTCACGTTGGGAGGACGTCCCAAGGCACTGGACAGTTGGGTCGGGACTCGAGCAGGGGGGAAATGGTCAGGGGGAGGGAAGGGAGGGAGCGAGGAGGGGGTAGAGATTCGAGAGGGGAGCTGAAGGTATGGTCGAAGAGAAAGGTCTTGAGACCGGCCTTGAAGGAGGAAAGGGAGGAAGCGGCGATGGAACTGGGGGATAGAGTTCCAGAGCCTCGGGACTGAGAGGCTGAAGGCCCGACCACCGATGGTAGGGCGGTTGGGGCGGGGGACGCGGAGCAGCCCGGAGCCAGAGGAACGGAGGATACGGGCAGGTAGGTAGGGGGATAGTAGGTCGGAGCGGTAGGAGGGAGCGAGGCCGTGAATGGCCTTGTAGGTGAGGATGAGGATCTTGAAATCAATCCTCTGGGGGATGGGGAGCCAGTGGAGTCGAGCGAGGGTGGGAGTGATGTGGTCCCGAAGCCTGGTGCGGGACAGTACACGAGCTGCAGAGTTCTGAATGACCTGCAGCTTGTGGAGGGAGGTGGCGGGAAGGCCGGCGAGGAGAGAGTTCCCATAGTGCAGCCTTGAGGTGATAAAGGAGTGGACCAGAGTTTCAGCAGCGTGAGGGGTGAGGTAGTGCCGTAGTCTGGCGATGTTCCGGAGGTGATGGAAGGCGGTGCCAGTTGTGATCACTTCCTGACTTTCACATTCTGTGCCCCTATATATAAAACCTAGCACCCCGTACATTTTGTTTAATAACTTTATCTACGTGTCCTGCCACCTTCAAAGATTTATTGATATGAGCCTCTTAGATCTCTCTGTTCCTTCACCCCTTAAAGGTTCTACCATCAGCTTATTTGCTTACGTGGACCCCCAGGTCTCTCTATTCAATTTGCCCCCTTTAAGATTGCACCAACGGTTTATATTGCCTCTTCTCATTCGTCCTCCCAAAATATATCACTTTGCATTTATTCACATTAAACTTTAGCTGCCACGATTCTGTCCATGTCCATTGAGAGTCTGCTACGACCTTCACTGTTTACTACTTTTCCTAGCTTCGTATCATCTAAAAACTTGGAAATTGTACTCCCTGCAGCCAGGTCCAGGTCGTCGATATAGACCAAAAACAGCAATGGTCCAAATACTGACCGCCTGGGGGACTTCACTGTACATTTCCCCCCAGTCACAAAAATAACCGTTCACCAACGCTCTTTGCTTTTTGTCTACCAGCTCATTCTGTTTCCATAATTCCCTTTAATAAAGTGGGCTTCTATTTTACGTACAAGTCTCTTATGAGGTACTTTATCAAACACGTTTTGAAAACATGTCTATTCGGGACATGGAGTCCTGGAGCTCAGTGTTTAGAGCAGTCGCCTCGCAAGCGAGAGACTTGGGTTTGATTCCCAGTCAGGGCGAAACCTTGGGCAAGTTTCCTTACTCCACACGCCTCATAATAATCCTTCAAGAAAATTAAATAAGTAGTAATTTACTCAATCCACGACTGTTTGTGCGACACTGCTGTGCGCAAATGGCTCCCGCGTTTCGCCCACAAATATACAGTGAATTCACTTGACCTTATATTCTGTGAAGCGCTTTGAGACGTCTACAAGTATTATTACTATTACTATTATCGGTAGGATAGAACATTGGGCAAGTGTTTGTTCTTACTCCACACGCCTAGGTTTACTTACCGAGCAGTAAGTTGGAGGCCGGTTTGTTAGTAGATCGGCTTTTCTGGGAGTAATATTGCCTTCAAAAAAGCCTTGAAACCCTGGACGAGTTTTCTTACTCCACACGCCTAATAACAAAAAAAATTGGTCGTTTCAATCCACGACTGTTTGTGGTGGCAATTGGCCGCCGCGTTTCGCTCACAAACGTGCAGTCAGTTCACTTTACAGTATATTCTGTGAAGCGCTTTGAGACGTCGAGAAGACGTGAAAAGCGCTATATCAAAGGCAAGGATTATTATTACTATTATTGTACACGTGGAAGTTAACCCCGTGGCGGCGGATGACATCAACGAGAGGGAGCACATAGACGAGGAAGAGGTGGGGGTGGGGGCAAGGATGGATCCCTGGGGTAGCCCGCAGGTGCACTGGGTGGACCGGCGAAGAAAAAGCCATTGGCAGAGACGTGGTCTTTGGCGGTTCGTAGAGGGCAGCGCTCGAACCAGTCTCTACACTTTGCAGCAAAGCCCCTGCAAAGCCTCCTCTCAAGGAGGCGATGAGGCATCGTGCGCCAGCCGCGTGGGTTATCAATAATTATCACTGCACGATGCCCGCGCGCATCAAACATCCATTTAGTACAATACTTTGATGCATTTTATACAAACAGACGGTAAATTACTTATTTATTATTGTTGTTATTAATTATTATAATTGTTGTCGGTAAATAATTATTATTATTCTCTGTCGTGTGTACGTGGCAGTGCCCTTCAGTATTACTGT